>NW_004949099.1:3052250-3092141 GCF_000317375.1 Microtus ochrogaster
AAGCTATGAGCCCAGGCAGTTTGTTTATTACTCAACCAATGAAATCAACAGATTGATATATGACACTCCCACATCAGCATACAGAGGGAGTTCTAGGGACAGTCGCAGGCATGTATGTAGAGGAGCAGTACCCCAGGAAAGCCAGATGGCAGGGGGCCACAGGCCCTACTTTATCCTGTGTTCTAAACCTGAGACTGCCATGACAGAGGAATCCAGGCCAGGTATACTGGAGGAGTTCTCTTGCCAGGTGTCAGGTCCTACATCGCTGCCTTGGGCATTGGCATCACAGTTGGGAAGATCACAGTAGAAAGGCAGGCAGGGCCTCTGTGCCCAGAAGTGAAAAATGGTGATGGCAAGCGCTGGAGGGAGTCCCTTGAGTCTGAGACCTCAGAGCGGAGGAAGCTGAGAGGTGAAGATGGCAGGCAAGCAGGAAGACTCAGCAGGTGCAGTGGTGTAGGTGTGGACGCATACAGGAAGGCGGCCCTCAGGCCAGCTCAAACCTGTTTGGGAGAGGAAGCTGTGGGTATCTTTTGAACTGAGTGTCTAGGGACATCCATTAATAGCTGAACACCAGCTGTGGGGAGTGCAGTTACACTAAGGAGATGGTCAGGCAGGAGGCTTTCCCAGCTAAGCATGCCCTGGTAACATGCCCTGACTGGCATGTCGGGGAACCTGAAGGAAGCTAAAGCTAAAGGCTCCTGAGAGTAAAGGAGAGGAGGAAGGTGGTGCTTCTGAGAGTTTGTTCTGTCATGAAGAAGATCTCTGAAGACCCAACAAACATAAAATGTATGCATGGGGTGTGTGTGTGTGTGTGTGTGTGTGTGTGTGTGTGTGTGTGTGTCTGCTGACTTGTCAAATGGGTTCCATGCAGATCTGAGACCTGGAGCTACGAATAGCCCACTTTATGTAACAGAGTAAAGCTTGCCCACCAGGTGAGTCCCCACTGGGACTGTGGTGGAGTGGACAGGTACAGAGAAGTCGTCGACCCTGCTCCCATTACGGACAGCCACACAGTCAGTTTCTTCCCAGGAGGTGACAGCAGTAAGCTCCGAAAGCTGCGTGCCTTTGTGGACAGAAGCCATGGCTCAACCTGGGAAGGCTGTGACTTAGAAGTAGCTGCTAAGCATCCACAGTGGCTGCATGTTTATCTCTATGGAGTCTCCCAGAGCCTCCGAGCAGCATCTTGACCATTGACCAGAGGAGGTGTTTCTCAGCCTTGGCTGTGCATGAGCCATGAGGAGCCTCTCCAGCTCCAGACCAGTCACACCCAGGGTCTCTGGAGACGGACCCTGATGCCAGTGGTTTCAGGTGCTGCCCAGTGATGCTCAGATAGGGCTGAGGTCGCGAGTGGCTGGAGTGACAGGAAGTTGTGCAGAGCAAGTGTCACTGCTGTCACATATTAGCCAGGAGTGGGTGCTGTCATGAGTGTGGAAACGGTACCTGTACTGTTCTTTTAGACCCCAAGTGACCCCTCTGAAGCCCTCTGCTGTGGTCCCTGGCAAGGAGCTGAAATGTTTGCAAAATCCAGCTTGACTACTTTTCTGTTAGTAACCATGGACTGAGTCACCATAGAGACCCATAGTGCCAAGAATGGGCACCTCTGAACCATCCCTTGGGAAGTGAATACCTTGTGAAGATGGGGGATGCTGGGATCCCAGGCACACACCCCAGCAGCAGAGAGAAACATGGAAAACATTTGTCTGCTCACCCCAGGAATGTCAAGCAGGCAGGTGTCATTGCCCGTTGATGTCCAGGTGAATACAGCACCTGCGTATCTGTGGAACACAACAGGTGGGGGAGCAGGTCTCAGTGTCTCTAGGAAGAGGCAGGAAACACATATACCAAAGGTGATTTTCTCGAAGATTAAAATATGGAGCAGGGTGAAACATACCCACACTGTTAGCAGCCTGCATGGCTTGACTGGGAAGGACTGTGGAAAGAACCCAGCTTTTGAGTCGGTTGGTCGCTTACTCAGCCTGTGGGTAGGGGCTGGCCCAGGGTACAAGGCTGGGGTAGTTCGGAGGTCCACGCCTCAGCTGAGCTCTGGTGGCAGGGAAGTTAGGAAGCACACACACGCTGATGCCACCACTCCCTGTGGTGAACGATGGGGCTGGGCTGTGCAGAAGGGCCTGCAGAGGGGCTGGGTGGGGTTTTGTATTGAGTCCTATGGCCGGAGATGACAGATTCTGACTGGCATCTTTCTAACCTTCTGTGAAGCTTGGGCTTAACTTCTCTGAATTCCGCTGTCATCTGTAGAGGCAACAACAGAGAATTAAAATCCTTCCATATGCAGTTGTCAGAGGAACTGACAGGCTCTAAGGCCAGGTACAATGGCGGCTGTGGCTGTCACCGTCATCATTATGGTCAGGAACTCCTCACCTGAAGGGGACTCTCGGGCTCTACTCTGGGTTTTCTGCTTGAAAACTGTGTGTTTCAGAATCCACGTGCCCTGTGCTGTCACCCAGAAACAAAGGGTCCTGGTGAGGGTGCCAGCCACCAGGTGCTAGCTCCCTGCCTGACCCTGGCATAGGTCATGATGACCTATGACCTCCCATGAGCCTCTCAGGGACTGGCTTTCCAGGTGAAGAGGGGAAGGCTGGGGAGGGGGCATTGCTAAGAGCGCATCAGAAGGCGAGCCAGGCTGTGGGCTCTGTCCCGTCACCCTGGAACTGCATTTTAACACTAGCCCCTGACTTAGGGATGGCACAGGGAGCTGGGGTTTGGGCTCTGGTTCATTGCTGATTTGGTGTCTGCTGCGTGGCTTTCCTAACTGTTCCCTTCTTATCCTCCAGGGCCCTCATCTTTGTGTCCCATGGCGCTGGGGAGCACTGCGGCCGTTACGATGAGCTGGCTCAGATGCTGAAGGGGCTGGACATGATGGTATTCGCCCATGACCATGGTGAGTACCTCTAGCATGCCACAAAGGCTGGTAGAGAGGTCCCTGTCTACTCTGTCCTGTCCCCACCCCACCCCCGCCGTCTTCTCGTCTGATTCTGTTTTCTGGGTTAAAATTTACATGTGGTATTATATGTGGGACGATGTGTGGCCAGCCATCACTGTCAAATCAGAGTTTGCACGCAGGCTTATTGGAAGCTTGGCTGAGAAACCAAAGCTGGGCCTGTTTCTCCAGGAGCCCACCTTGGCCAAAGAGTCCTGTTGTATGTCTATAAGATGTTTTCTCTCAATGTGGACACTTGGTTCTATCCCAAAGGACTTCAGGTGGATGCAGTAAGTCAGATTACGTCAAATTTTGATCTCATACGAACCAGCAGAGGTTTATAAAGTGCCTCAAGCTGAGCACACAGGAAACATCTTGAGTGTGTTTGCACATGTGTGTGTCCACACACACACACACACATATGCACATACACGGCACTGTTCAGATTAGGAGGAACAACTTATTTTGGCTCATGATTTCGGAAGTTTTCGTCCATCATGGTAGAACAGAACAGAGCAACTCAAAGCAGCCAAGAAGCAGAGAGAACAAGTCTGCACTTACGACCTTTTTCTTCCCCTTCTATTCTGTCAGGTTCCCAGCCTAGGGGTTAGCACCACCCACATCCCAATGGTGTCTTCCCCACCTAGCTCAACCTCTACTGAAGTACCCTCAGACACACCCAGAATTGTTCTCTAACAATCTCTCAGACTTTTCTCAAGTCAGTCGAGTTGACAGTGAAGATTAACGACCACAAATGGGTGTGCACGTGTAGTCACATCTGCACAGTGCACACTTAACACCCATAGGGGTGTGGGAGTGTTGATGTGCAAGCACACATGGGGACACACATGCATGCACTCACATCCACATAGGCACACACACGTGTGTAAAGGTTATGTGATTACAAGCAGACAGGTATGCACAGATACCTCCAAGCTAAATAAATGGTTTTTTTCATGTGACAAAAAACCCTACTGCCAACAGTGCTGGGCTCGCTGCCCAAGTCAGTATGTGACTTCCAGTCCTTGTTGCCCTAGGATTTGAACTAAGGCCTCAAATATGCTGGGCAAGCAAGCACTATATTGCTGAGCTATACCCTCAACCCAGTATGCAGTCCTTGAGTTATTTTTGTAGTGTTCTCTGAAGCTGGGCTCCCAGTGACAGCGTGGTCATTTCCCCACATCCCAGTATAGTTCTCTGCCATTCTGCCCAGATTCAGAAAGGCCACTTTGTCTATCTGATATGAGAGTAGATAATTAAATGATGTCGTTGGAAGGAGGGACAGGGGAGTCGTGGCAGTGACTTGAGTCTCCTAGGAAAGAGAGCTGCAGCCACACACAGAGAAGCTCATGTGAGAAAAACAGCCTGCTAGGTGATTTTTGTCCACAAAGATCTGTGAATTTGATTTGCCAGGAGCTCCTTTTAAGCTAGATGTATGCACGTGTCCCAGTAATTGAGATTATTAACTAAATTCTTCCCTATTACAGCTGCCATGTTCTCTGCTGCTCTGCAGTCAGCCCTGGTTATATTGGTGAGCCTGTTGTTTGGGAGATAATATTCCAGGGTTATCCCCAAGGCTTTTGCGATGGGGACTCTGTCATTATTAAGCCCAATATGCTGCTCACTAGAAAATCCCAAGACAGGAATGCTTTGTCCTGCTGCATTCGTCTCCATTAAAATCAGTTGTGGCTGTCGTTATGTGCTGGGGACATCTTGAGAGAATTGTTGCACTGAGCACCCTGAATCTCTGGCATCTGTCTTCGAGCTCAGCAGCAGCCCACTTATCAGATAAACTAGGCCAGATGAAGTCCATGCAAGGCTTTGTTTATATTGCCTGACTGCGGTGCTTAGAAAAACCATTTTTAAAGGATTCTTTTTTTTTCTTTTTCTTTTTTTTTTTTTTTTTTTTGAGTTCAGGGAGAAAAAAAGCAGCTTTTGATGTTGCCAGAAAAATAAATAAATAAATCTGGAGCTGAGGCAGGGCTGTCTATGATGTTCTAAATGGAGGGCGGGGATGGCTGGGTTCACCTGTTCCAAGTTCCCAGAATGACGCATTGAAAATACCTCTGCACGTGTCAGCAGAAACCCAACTGAGCATGTGTATATGTGACATGCATGTGCTTTCTCTCCAGACAAGGGCACGGCCCCACACACAGAGGGTCCAAGTCCCACAAGCCATCTAACGTGGACCTGTTTGAGCCATCCCCATCCTTCACTTCTCTCACCTTCCATATGGGCCACGATGCTGTCAGATTGCTGAGATAACATAGAGGAAGGGTCAGGGGGAACCGCCCCTCCAGGACTCTTGAAGATGCAGGGTAGACCAGCTGCTGTGCTGTGTCCCCAAATGGTCATGTCCCCAAGACTCTGGACAGGAAAAGCTCAGCTAGGGATGGGAGGTTCTTATCCAGGCATTGCTGCCTTCAGCTGTGTTGTCTCGGACCTGCAGAGGCCATGGGGCGATAAAGGGAAGCCATAGACAGGAGACATTCAGTGTAGCAGCTGGACAGACAACCCACAGCAGCTTCAATGCTGCCATCCACAGAGCTTGTTCCAGAAGTGCCGGCGTCTGTAATCCTGATGCCATGTGATGCCATAGTTCTCTCTGCTCAGCCACCTGCTGACTTCTCATTAGGTACACCCCCCGGGGCTGTACTGGAGCTATCTATCTGTCCATTTTACTCAGCTTGCCTGCAGACAGAAATTTAGCTGTGCTTTCTATTTTATCTGCTGGAGTTTTCCAGAATGGCCTCATGGGTTTGGACAGATTACTGGAAGGGAAACCATGATGCTGTCTGTCACTGATGCCTGCCAGCCCCTCTCGAGGCACTTTTCCTATGTTACTGCAAATTCCTTCTAAAGATTGAGGTTACTATTTCTATCTCATAGGTGGGAAATCTAAGGTAGGATAACCCAGGACGATATTCCCTTTGCACTGGGACCATATATGGGTTCACTGTGTGAGACAGAAATCCCACAGCAGCCTAAAGAAGTCTGGTTTCTCTCATGCCTCTGTGACAGGCAGGGCAAGAATGGCAAGGTACTCTCAATGCCCCAGACTTTGTCCAGAGATTTGTCCTACAGATGTTACATGTCTATAATGTTCACCCCTATGGACCCTGTTTCAGCCACATGACCTCCCACAAGGAGTACTAAGTAGGATGAGGGAGGGGCTACGTTCAGACCTTTCTGAGAGATCTGAAACAGGTCCTGCCTGATCCCACCAGCTAGAAATGCTTCCATGGTGCTAGCCAGCTGCAAGGGAGGCAAGAAAATAAAATTCTTAACTGCTAATCCAATCAGGGATCCTGAGAAAGAAGGAGGGAGAGAATAGTCATGGCTGGCGTCCTCTGTACCACACCACATTTATGGGCATTTCCTCTGTGGGTATATTCTGGATACGCTACTAAGTCACAAGGCCGTCTCTCATGCCATCCTTTGCCATAAGTCTGAGGTGACAGCTATTACAAGAATCGACAGTAATATGGTCTCAAGCTCCTAACTGCACATTTGCTCTGAGTGGGGTGTTGTGTAAAGAGGGGTACAGTAACTTATAGCCCAGCCAGCCCCTTAGTCCAGCAGCCCTACTCCAAAAGTGTCTGTGTGGTGCTTGTTGCGCTAGGAGAGATGGCTTCCCTCAGTTGAGCCAAGCTCATTTTCAAGTTTCATTGTCCTGTTCATTAGCCTCTCTCTCAGCCACAGAATCTCCCAACATCCACACGTAGCCTGGGCACTAGAACCATCACCGTGTTTGTTGAATGGCTAGAAGAATTTGTAACCCACATTAAATGAGACAGAAGTGTTTCGGATCTGAGTTGTAGAACTTCCACATTGAGTCTCCGCAGGAGTGGATCACTGTCAGGACCTGTCGCTGTGGAGTGGGTCTGGTGGCTCCTGAGCTCCTGAGTTTGGTGGCTTGGGGCCAGGGGAGCTTGTGAATGAGGCTAGTGTATGTCCTGAACAGGGGAGCCACAGACCTGATATTTGGATGCCAAGGCAATGATCAGTGTCTCTGAGGTATACAGATAGCCCCTAATTAAGAAAACGCCCTGCAGACCTGCCTACAGCCCGATCTTATGGAGGCATTTTCTTAACTGAGGTTCCCTTCTCTCAGATGACTATAGAATGTGTCAAGTTGACATAAAATTGGCCAGCAAATCAAAATAACTCTGAGATTCCTTCATCTTACACCTGTAAGAATGGCCAGATCAAAAACACTGGTGACAATTTATGCTGGAGAGGTTGTGGGGAAAAGGGAACACTTTCGCATTGCTGGTGGGAATGCAAGCTGGTACAACCCCTCTGAATGTCAGTGTGGTGATTTCTCAGAAACTTGGGAAACAACCTACCTCAAGATCCAGCAATACCACTTTTGAGTATATATCCAAAGGATGCTCAATCGTGTCACTAGGACATGTGCTCAACTATGTTCATAACAGCATTGTTTGTCTTAGCCAGAACCTGGAAACAACCTAAATGCCCCTTGACCAAAGAATGGATAAGGAAAATGTGGTACATCTACATAATGGAGTACTACACAGCAGAAAATATAATGAAATCTTGAATTTTGCAGGAAAATGGATAGAGCTAGAAAACATTTTTTTTGAGTGAGGTAACCCAGACACAGAAAGACAATTATCACATGTACTCACTCATAGGTGGTTTTTAAACATAAAAGCAAAGAAAACTAGACTACAAACTTAGACAACAATGAGGACAGTAAGAGAGACTTACATAGATCTAATCTACATGGGAAGTAGAAAAAGACAAGATCTCCTGAGTAAATTGGGACCATGGGGACCTTGGGGGGGGGGTTAGAAGGGGAGGGGAGAGGCAGGGAGGGGAGCAGAGAAAAATGTAGAGCTCAATAAAAAATTAATTTTAAAAAATTGTCCAGCAGAGTAGGACACTGGCCACAGGGAACCCTGCTTTTGCCTTGGCTACCACTGAAATCCCTGGGGAGCCTGGATGGAGAGTGATGTCTGCCTCCCTCATCCTCAGGCCAGACACTGCAGTTCTTAGTTACTGCATGTGAGTCTGTGGCAGTCCAGGCTGAGAGCCAGGGCAAGGGAGGCAACAAAGCCCCTCTGATCTGTAGGATCATGCATCTTCTAATTTAGCCAGGCCCTAAAGTCTAAGCAGGGAGGAACAGGAAGGAGAAGGAGCCCTGGGCGCTGAACTCTGACCTATAGAGAATCCTTGTGGAGGGGTAAGCTGGGAGGAGCACTCCTTGCTGAGAAGAGCTCTGAGCCTGGCCTAAGGAAGGGGACCCACGACAAGGCCCAGAAAGAAGCAGTGCAGGTGGGCAGAGGTAAAGGGATGCCAGCACATCCGCACAGGTAGAGACACCAGAAGGGAGTTTCCTGTGGCCTTCTAAACATAGCGATTGAAAACCATAGTGGGTGTGCATGCAGTCACTGGGTCTGCAGTTGCTTCTGTGACTCACTCAGAACCCCTCGGCCCTTCACATGGGCATGCTGGCCAGCTAGACTACGGAGACAGAGGGAGGAGGCACAGTGCCTGCCATGGAGAGGCAACAGGAATCGACCACCCTGGCACCCTTGTCTCATTCTTTAAAGCATTTCGTCTTTCCCAGCAAGTGTCCTTCTGTCTCTCTAACAGGACTTGTTAAAAATACACTGTTGTCAGAGTGTCACTCAACGTCAGGGCACCTGCTCACTGTGTGTGAGGCCCTAGGTTCCATCCTAGCCCCACTTTAAAAAAAAAATAGGAAGGTGGGGAAAAGGAAGGGAAGGGGGGGGCAAGAGGGAAAGAGTGGAGGAAGAAAGGATAGAAAGGAGGAAGGAAACTTGAGGGAGTTTACTGGGTCTGGCTTTCTATTTACACAATATAAAGAAAGCATCCTTGGCAAATTAACAGTGAATTAATTATCTGCAAATATTTGAGAGAAAGTGCTAAAGGAAAATTTTAAAAAAAAACACAAACCCCGAGCCCTCAGCTAGGCTGTGAGAAAAGAGGAAGTTTCAAGGGTTGGCCGTGGGTGTTGGCGATGACATTCTACACAGGGGTGGACTCCGTGTGGATACACACAGCACTGAGAAAATTCAGGGGTAAGCCCGAAGGTGACCTGTGGTGGTTTCCACGCAGGAGTCAGAGCTGATTTGCGGCCTTGTGAGATGTACTCTGTTAATAGAGGAGGTGGCCGCCAGCTGCAAGTCATGCATGTCTGTCAGAAATTCTTGAGAATGTGTTGACACCATTTCTCGCCTTCGTAAATACAAGAGTGAAAATAACAGAGGAAGTTGTTTGCTGATGCTCTGGAGGCCCAGCCGACTTGGGGTGGCAGGGAACAGGAGGAGGTGCAGGGACACTGGTCTGGCCTCCCTCAGAGCACTGGGAGCCTACAGCCCCTGGTGTTTTCCCCTTCCTGCCCCGCTTCTTTCATGTCATGCTGCATTATTCAATTACACACATCCAGACCCTCGGCTTTTGTGTAAATCTCTGATGTGAATCTGTATCAAAATGCCGTTGTTTGCCTCTTTCCTGGTTACGATGAGGTCCCTGCCGGCCTTCGTTGGTTCATCCATAAGATGATGGCAGCAACAAGAAGAAAAGCGTTCAGTGCTGAGTCTGTGAGCAAGCCAGCTCTGCCATTCAGGGGGCACCAGCACCCCTAGATTTTCAGGTTCAGCCAACCTGTCAGGATCTGGGCACATGCACGCCAATGGACATAGGCTCCCTTGACGCCAGTCCTGCTGGCCTTGGACCCACTGTGGGAGCCATTAACTCATACTAGGGCACTGTGTGAGACTCTGCACATGTCTGAGTAAGCAGGGTCAGGGAGGAGCCACAGGGAAGAGTTTGGGGCAGGATTTCAAAAGATGTCTCATGGAGGAGAGGAAGATGGTTAGCAGGGTCCACGTGGGGAATCCCAGGCCTTCATTCTCTGGTAACTAACTACTTGTGACTGCATGCCCAACACCAGCTGGGAACAGGGACAAGTTACTCGAACATGCTAAACCTCAGTTTCCTCACCAGAGAACGGAATATTGAAATGTCTGTCTTGAACTAGAGTGTGGATTACTTTGTCACATGAATGGAAGGGGTGCTGTTGTTTTTGTTTCTCCATATAGAGTATGATCTGGCCTTGGATTCACAATCCTCCTGCCTCAGCCTGCTGAGTGCAGGGGTGGCAGGCTATATCTCCATTCTTAGTGCAGATGGAATTGTTACCAAAGATTCTGGTACAGTGTTTGCTATTGTTTGGTTCCAAGATGTCCTCAAAGGTCCATGTGTTGAAGGCTCGGTCCTCAGCTGGGGGGAGGTGGGCCTAGTGGGAGGTCATGGGTGGGGGATAAAGTTTGCCTCTCTTTAGCTGTCCAGCCAGGAGGTGAGGAGCTTTGCCCCATCACACATGGCCACTATGATGTGCTACCTCCCATAAGACAAAAACAAAGCCTAATACCCGAGACTGACTGACCCCTCCATAACCATGAGCCAAAAATACGCGTCTCCTCTTTGTAAGTTGAAAAGCCTGGGCGTTTGGCTACAGCAACACAGTAATCCAGCATTAGAGGTTCTTGGTAGCCTCAGGCCCCGTGGTTCAGCTACTTGTCAACTGACAAATTCTAAACGTTGAATTGTTGTTACGTGATTTTTCTGAGTCAGAGTCTTGCTATGTAGCCCAGGCTGGCAAGAACTCAGTGTCTCCCTGCCTTGGCCTGCCTGGCACAAGGATTTAAGGCATTTGCAACCACATCCAGTCTCGAATTCCGTCTCTTGACAGCGGAGACTTGCCTGAGCTGGCATCACTCTGATGCTCTTAAGTTATGAATTGCTGATGTTAGCTCGTTTCTACAGCTAAACTGAGTGGCTACAAATTTTCTTTGGGGCACAGTTTTCTGTCTTATAAAACAGAGGCCCTGAGGACTCAGAGGGTCTTGAATCTCTTTCGTCAGCTCATGTGCCCACTCAGGAAATACATGAAGTGTCTTCCATGAGGGTCAGTGCGGGCTAGGCCAGAGCCCTCCAAGGCCCTGCAGTTTAAGTTCCCATTTCCCTGTGTTCCATCCTTGCCATCAGCCGTGAAGTACAGAGTTGTATGGCTGTTCTCTCTGGCCTTTGTCACTGCCCCTGAAACCTTGACCTTGCTGCTTACTGTCTGTGTGACCTCAGGAAGATTTCAGAGCCTCCCTGCTCTATCTCATAAGATGGGACAGTAGTCTGTGCACAGTGGCGCCCGGTATGCAGATCTTCATAGAGGGCAGCTTGACCGGAATAGTGGTGTTGAAGGAAGAAGCCCCAAAGCAGATGGGCCCTGGTGCAACAGCTAAAAGCAAGCAAGGCTTTATATCAGAAAAAAAGGGGGGTTCATTCCAAAAGTCTCACCACAGAGACTGTCATGCTGGGGGGGAGGGAGAAGGGTGTGTGTGTGTGTGTGCACTTTTAATCCTAGCACGCTAAAGGCAGAGGCAAGTGTAGCGCTGTGAGTTCAAGGCCAGCCTGGTCTATGTAGCAAGTTCCAGGCAACCCTGGGCAACATAAGTGAGACTTTGTCTAAAAAGCAACATTGTTACTATAGCCCAGCCGACTTCCAGAACTCACAGAGATCTTTCTCGTGTATTTTGAAAGTGAAGCGGGAGAGCTGCTTAAGTCTCCTGCTTTTTCTGGAAACTGATCCAGGCCACCCAGGGACGATTCTTGCAGGCTTCCACTGCTGCCGTCTTCATCCCTGTGCTGCCTCTTGTCACTAATTCCATCGTTCTTTGTCGGTGCTGTGTGTGGCCTAGAACTTCCTGACCTTCTGACCCCAGATTCACAACCTTGTGCCTCACTCTCCCGAGTGCTAAGATTTAAGGTGTGTGCCACTATGCCTGGCACAAACTTCAATAATATTATTATTACATTTATTTGTGCTTGTGTGTACACGCGCTCACGCTAGAGCACATGCATGCCACAGCATTCATGTGGAGGTCAGAGGGCAGCTTTGGGAGTCAGGTCTTTCCCTCCCACCTTAGTTCCCAGGGCTGTCAGGTCTGGTGGCCAGTGTCTTTATCCCCGGTGCCCGCTGAGCCATCTCACCTGGCCACATCAACTGTGTTCATGTACACACGAGCAGCAAGGGATCCCAAAGAGCTGCTCATGAATCAGGCACCCTGTTTTCTCAGCTACATGGGAGTGGCAGGAACCTGCAGGGTGTGTGTCTGGTGGCAGCTATTTGGGGCTCTGACAGCTGAGTTGGGGGGTGGAGCAGGGGCAGGCCATCTTCCCTGGACGCTGTGGGAGCTGCCGAGTGATTTTTCTGTTTGTAGTATTTCAAGAGGAATTTACCCTGAAGACATAGTCACTGGTTCAGAATTACTCATGTGGTCCCTCAGATGAAAATATTTAAGGTTTCCTGGCGAAAAAGAAAACAGAATCGCTCTAGGGCTCTAGGAGAGGCAGTTTCTGGAGTGTTTAAATGAGTCACTTGTTGAAGGAGGAAAGAAAGCAAGATTACACGTGGTTTTGTGTCGAAAGAAAGCTTGAGCAGGGAGGGTGCCTGCTCCAGAGATGATGCTCTCTGTGGTCCTGGGAGTGAGGAAGCTTGGTCTGTTATAGGTTATACCCACAATACTTTTATGTATCGTGGGTTATATCTGTTATCATGCATATTATGGGTTACACCCAGGTATAAGAGAAGAAGCACAAGCTCTGAGGTCTGGGTTCCCATAAACTACTGGCTTTGTGACCCTGGGCAAATCACCCAGTCTCTCTGAGCCTATTTTCCCACCCTCTGCAGGAGAGGACCCCAAGTCTCTTAGTCCCCCGGGGTCAGTAGCATGGAGCGTGGCTGACCCAGGAAACCCTTCTGATACTGGCTGTGATTCCGTACTAGGCTTGGAGAAGTCTGACTCCTACATGTCCCTTTACTGGAAGCCACGTGTATCAGGTCCAGAGGAACGTCCATTTCCCCAAATCCTGGAGGTTCGACAAAAGTCAGCATCCCTCAGGAATTTGTGAAGCAGGGTCTCCTCCACCAAAGGAGCCATGTCCTTTATCACTGGCAGAAGGGACAGACGGCTGTCTGTGGTGCCTGTTAGCATACCAAAGTGCTTGCTGGCCTCCAGGCTCCCTCAGAACTTGTTACACATTTCAGAGTTGATGCTGGCCTGCTTGCTCTCCCCAGCCCTTCTTGCCTTCCCCACTTCCTTAAACTTCCCTAGCTCGTAGACTCCCCTGCTTCTCCTCCTCCTCCTTATAGCCCTGCTGTTTCTGCTGTGCCCTCTTTCTTGTCTTCTCTTTTGCCCTCACTCTGTCCTCCCCATGCTCCACCTCCCTCTTCCTCTCTCTCTTCCTCTTCCTCTCTCTCTTCCTCGTTCTCACATGTATTCTGTTCTGCTCCTGCCTCTCTCCTGGTCATGTTCAATCTACTACTTTCTCTCTCGGCTCTGGACTCTTCCAGATGCCTCTATCTGAAAAACCATCCCCTTAACCATATACTGTTGTCCTGTCATCAGTTTATACAATGAGCTGGTCCTTATGGTGTGTGCCCTTTCACAGCCTGTGCAGGTTGCTTACCACAGTGGTACATACATGATTCTTTAGCCTCCCCAGGTGCTCCCCAGGGTGCTAAGGCTGGAGAATCCTTTGAACCCTGAGTTCATGTTTTACTTGAAAATAAGACCCGTCATAGCACAAGGTGATACTTCTTTTTAAATGTAATCTATTTTTATTTTATATTCATTGGTGTTTTGCCTGCATATATGTCTGTGTGAGGATATCAGAAGCCCTGGAACTGGAGTTACAGACAAGTGTGAGCTGCCATGTAGGTCCAGGGAATTAAACCTGACTCCTCTTGAAGAGCAGCCAGTGCTCTTGACCACTGACCCATCTCTTCAGCCCCAAATGATTTTTCTTATTAATGGTTATTTTACTCCTGATTATTTTGGCAAGGAGCCTTCCAAACCTTGTTTGATGTGACTAATGACGTCATTGGAGAAGGTCCAGTTACTGTGGCAGAGGGGCACGCAGCTCATGAAATACAGGCCTGCGTACCCCACAGCAATGCTCAGCTCTTAACTATGGCCTGGAATGGCCCTAGCTCTTCCAGGACTTTCCATCCTTTGGTCCATGTATTCTGCATACCAGGCCTGTGGTTAAGACACCCAGAGGTCAATTGTGCAGCATAGGGAGCCATCACACAGGAGGTGGAGGAGATGAGGAGAAGCCACTCCCACTTTGCTGCCCCCCCTGCCCCTGCCCCTGCCCCTGCCTGGGCAGCTCCTTTGCTTCCCTTCCCCCAGGCCCTTAGGCTTTAGGAGCATGAAGGAGCTGCAGTGGGTCATCCATCCATAAGGAAAAGCATGCTCTCACCCCAGGGCACGTCAAAGTGGGTTTCTGCCTTGAGTAGAGAGAGGCCTATTGGGGAGGGGTTACTGACCTCAACAATAGTGCTGGGCTCACTGGGTACTGAAAAGTCATAACTAAACATGGTGTAAAAATGCGAAGAATGAGGGGCTGCAGAGACAGCGGTGACAGAGATCCTCAGAAAGACAGCATGAGGCCGCTCAGCCCAGAATGAGCCCAGAGCTAGTGGCAATGCTGCAACCCAAACACCCTGGGCATGTGCTTCCACTCAAAAGTGGAGAATTCAGCCTGGAAGAGACAAAGCCAGGCCGAAGCCCCATGGTTATACAGGGCTCCTCTCCTAATGGCGTGTGATGGAGACCACTACAGAGGTGGCATACAGAAGCATGGAGGCCACTACAGGAGTGGCATACAGAAGCATGGGCTTGACGACAGGTATGGCAAAAGTTTGGAGATGTCTGAAACAGCCCAGGGGGAGGAGGATGGTGCTGATGCCAACCGCTTGGCCAGCTCCTACCAGCAAACCCGTCAGGATGTCCCAGAGGAGGGCTTTGGGGTCAGGGAGAACGCTGGCTGCTGCCCCCGCTGTGGATTCCTACTTCTACCTTAAGCAGTTGCTGGGGATAGCTGGGGTGCCTGGCCAGGGTGCCCCAGCTCTTTCCCAACACACAGCTTCATGCAAGTGGCAGAACTTTTGAGAGTTAACGCTGGCTGTGACTGGGCAGCAGCCTCTCCAATGACCCAGCCTCCCTGAAACGTCCATGCTCTGGCCAGCATAGTGGAGTCCAGCTCACACCTCTCTCAGTACCCACCACCACCACCACACACCTGCTCCAGACTCTCATATCCCTAATTTGCTTTAGGATGGCATTTACCGAAGGGTGTATTTTTAGTGTCCTAGTCATATGTTCGTTTCCCAGCTAAACTTGGCTCCTCTGGTGTTGTTAACTTTCCATCTCCCTCCTTCACTACTGAGGTTATGGCCACTGAGGCCAAGGAGGACAATGGCATCTGTGACACGAATAAACTGACCTCCTCCCTGAGGACCACTGTCCTCGGGTTAGCCTCATTTCCAACTTTCCCACAGCTGGGGTTTCATTTCTAGATGAGTTTGGGAATGAGGAGCAATGAGAGGGAAGGGGCAGGTGCAGGGGAGGACTTTAGGGGCTGAGCTCAGCACAGAGGCTGAGTGGATAGTAAGAGTCATGCAGCTGGACACAGCTGGATACAGGCAGGTGCTGTGTCCATCTGAGACACGGGATACCACTGGACAAAAGTCAGATGAAGAGGCTGTCATTTGTCAGCAGTTGAGAGCTAGCTCATCCCAGAATGAGCTCTACCCAGGAGAGAGAGAGAGTAGGGTTTATAAAGCCAAAACCATAATTACATCATACCAGAGGCAGGCCAGGGGCAGAAGTTTTAATTCAGTTGATTAAAACAGCTTGCTTTATGTAATAAAACAATAGACCTCCCCAAACTGCAGGTGCGACTGCATGAGACTTCTCTCCTCTGCAGGCTGTGCTTACCAAGGACAGGGAGCAGTTGCACAGAGCAGGACATACAGCTGGCTGAAACAAGGCAAAATGGAGTCACTCTGGGCAGTTCATTCCCCGCCGGTCTCAGGGAGAATCAAATCATTGACTCATTATACAGGGGTTACATTGGGTCCTTCAGTACATTAATTGAACAAATGCTGTCCAGTTAAATAAAGAGGGACTGATCATTGGACATAGGGGAGAAGAGCAAGAGGACCTGTGAGGCCCGTCAGTCAGGTGGTCAGCCATGATTCCATCAGGCCAGCTACAGAATCAGGAATTGTTGGCCTCTCCTCAGCAGCTAGTCGAGTTAAGCCTTTTGCAGAGTTGTAAGGCTCTATTTATTTTTAGGAAAATATTTATATCATCTACAAGGACCAACTGTTATTTGGATGCATAGTCAGGCGTAATTCATTTAAGAAATGAGTTGGTTTTTTTTTTTTTAATGACATATTATTCCCAGATACAGCAGAACTAGTAACAGGTAACAGGGTTTTTTTTTTGTTGTTGTTGTTGTTGTTGTTTGTTTGTTTTTGTTTTTTTTGAGTCTGAGTCCAGGCCTGGGGGGCTGGTGTGGCTAACCATACCGGAAGCATTATCAAACTTCAGCCGTGCATAGACCTGTTGGCATCCAGGCTTGCAAGGGGAACAGGGCTGAAGAGGTGGGCCAGACAATGACAACTGTAACTTAGCTTTAAAGTGAGTACCCATAGTTCAGCCTGTTGTGCTGACTGGCCCTGTGGCAGAGCCTCTGTCTTTTATGTGAAACTCCCCTGGGGACTCCTCACCAAATCAGATGTTGACTTTTGAGCCCTGGGATTAGCTTTGCCAAGAGGAGGAGAATTGAAAGGCTGGGGAAAGGGCGTGGCCTATTGAGCTGTAGCATTTCCCATAGCAGACTGGTTGCAGGCTTGGGCACAGCTCACCCCCTTCACCCCTCCACCCCACCCCCCACCCCGTTCACAGCAACCTCAAGCCCAGGAGATAGTGAGTGAAGACTCATTGTTCTTTACCTATTTGAGATATTTAGAATGTGGATGCAGATCCTCCACTGGGTGGGACAATTTATCCCCCACACCTCACCCCCACCCTACCCATGTCATAGGAGATGTGGGGAGACATTTCTATTCCCTATAGACAAGGAGGAAGCTTTCCTAGCCCGATCTGCACAGCCAGAGACAGCAGACGCTGGCAAGTCTGATTTCCCCATGCCTCCCTGAACAGAGGCTAGCATGCAGTTTACAGTGATGGGACCTGTGTCCCAAGCAAGGAAAATGGTGCTTCTTGAGCCTGGGGATGGCCTGTCATGTAAGTGTATTATAAAATTTACCCATTTACATGTATTAAAATGTCCATAACCAGTTTTTAAAATACATCAGATCTTAAATACTGTTTTATATTAAACAAACTCTAAACTTGCTTTTGAACTTGTTTTGTGTTACCGCCTTAGGCTTAACTTTGATACCGTATGCAGAAGATACATAATGGAAGATATAAACTGGTGTCTCCCTCCAGCTTTGCCCCTGTAAATGAATTACATTTGTACTTCGTGTGACCACAAGCATAATCCTAGGCATATTAAGGGAATTTACTCATTTATAGGGTGAGTGATAATAAACTTTTATTTTATTTATTTATTTTTGCTTTAATGATTTACAATAAACTAGCAACTGTCATGGGATAGGGTTTTTATACACTAGAGCAATTTATCCCTTTTAAGATTTTGAGTTTTGAAAGTTACAAAGTTTGAACTGATGCCTTTTCGTAGAAAAACAAACTTTAAACCAAAAATACAGTTTGTGGGAAAACTGGGAATTTTATTTTCCTTTTATAGTGTACTCTTACAAAATCTAAATCAGTTTAACAGATCTTTAGTATTAGGTAGATCATCTTATCACAAAGAGTATAATTACAGGAGAGAACGGGAAGGTCGGTTTCCATAGGAGACATTTACAAGAATAAAAAGGTGCACACGTAACTGCAGCTGTGGTCATGACTCAGGTTTAACAGTTAGCAAAGACACAAATGACCAGGCATTTTCAAGTCAGGTGTTATTACATAAGTAGATCATTATAACTTTGGGAATGGTAACAGAGTTTAGCCATTTTCGCCTTAAATCTCCTCTCCTATAAACTCTGTACAACATGTTCACACCTCTTGTGATTGGCTTCAAGCTTTTATGGTTTTGTCTCTATATAATTTATCTTATCTAAAATAATTTAGCATTTTTATGGTCTCACTAATCCTGAGAGAGTTACATCTCGATAAGAGATTCAGCAATATCAGTAACCTTGAATGAGAGAGAAAGTTTACATCTCAGTAAGAGACTGAGCAATACCAGTGATCTTGGTTGAGAGAATGTTTTTGTAAACAAGAACCAAGAAGGGGGCTGGGGTTACCCAAAGAACTAAACATCTGTAACTACATTTTAACCTTTACCTATAAATCCCCTTGATTAAACAATTAAAAATGGATAAATACCATGAGGCATAATAACATTAACAATTACCATTTGCTCTAAGAAATTTTCCCTAAAGCAGGGGTTGGGGAGGACTTAGGCAGTATCTGTCTTCGGGGCCTTTACCCAGTATGTGTAGCGGCTTTCCAACAGCTGCAGAGGTGAACACATCCCCTCTGTTCTGAGTTTTCTAGCCTGTATGCCCTGCTTTCTGCAGAAGACCTTGAGGCTTTATGCAGTTAGGGCCGAACTGCATGTGAGTAGCTGTGAATTTGCCAGGATGCTCAGGTGAGGGGCCAGTGACCTTGCCTGCCTCCTCCTTCCTGAGGGAATACTTACATTGCATAAGCCCAGCTGTGATTATTTTGAGCAGGCACAGCTGGAGTTATGAAGATGACAGTTGTGCGGCTTAGAAGTTTCTAGGCAACATCATCTTAATAATAAAAGGCTGAATCCAGATTCCGCAGTAGGGTAATGTAGTAAATTAGTATTACCTGTCTATATTCTGCTTAACCACTGGGCCTTGTAAGTCTCTGGATAAACCTTACAGAAAACATAAGACAGACTTTATGACTTACGCAGCCTGTGGTTGGTTATTTATCGCAATCATCATTCAAGTGATGTTTACAGCATCTCACAGAATTTGGCTGACTGTGATGCTGGAGTTATTATGGAGAGATTTTAGACATGGAATCTCTTTAATCCTTTCTATGTATGAGCATCTCGTTAGCTGGTTTTATTATAGGCATCTTTAATCCATGGGATAAGCAATAGTAGCCTTCTAGCTGTTCTCAAACACACAATGTTTTTTTTTTTTTTTCTGGACTGTTCTGTTGTTCTTTTTTTCCCTGCCACAGAGTCGGGGGAGCCAGCAGGACAGGGCCTTTGGAGGAAACAGACACAAACATATTTGGTCTGAAGTCGGCAGTCAAATCCTGTCTGTAGAGCCAACTTCCCTGTGAGCTAAATCAGCATATGACAGTTTTTCAAGACTATCCACACGCGGAAGGCAATTATTTCTAAGACTGAACCCAGTGATCTACGTACCCATAACCAATTTTATGTGTGTCTGCAGATGGGGCCAGATAACCTGAGAAGTTTAGTAAGTTTTCTCCATCTTAAAAAGATACTGATTTGCAGGATATTATAATG
The DNA here is from genome assembly GCF_000317375.1 of Microtus ochrogaster. Classification (NCBI taxonomy): domain Eukaryota; kingdom Metazoa; phylum Chordata; class Mammalia; order Rodentia; family Cricetidae; genus Microtus; species Microtus ochrogaster. The sequence goes on from NW_004949099.1 coordinate 3,071,644, forward strand.
ATTCTATAAAGCAGGGAAATCTTGGCTCTTTTGTGGGTCAACCCTCTAATATTTTTTTTCACCTTGGCCCTTTTAAACTTAAAAGTGCCTGTAAGCTAGGGGCCATTAAACAGAAAATCCTAAAAAAGCAGACATTTAAGGAACCCAGAAAGTGGTAGAAACAAAAGCAAGAGTATCCAGGCTTGATGGTGCCGAAACACAGGCAGACAGCAGGCAGAGGGCAAAGGAGAGCCAAGAACAGAAAGAACATCCTGTCTCAAAGGATGCCGAGTGGGAGATGCAGGAGAGAGGACCCAGCACAGCCTTTATCTCCAGTCTCCTGCCAAAGCCGTGCAGCCAAGGGACTCTCCCCACAGGAAAACTGGCCACACACCCCTTGGCCATCTGAGGTGGGATCCTATGCTCACCAGCCATCAAGACTGCCAGTATGTCTGGGGTCTCCCCGGTGATAAAGAAAGGCAGCTTTAGTGACTGCCCTTCCTTCAGTTGCTGCCCTGGTACCTTTCCGCAGCCACCCTGTGCCCTGCACACCAGGCTCTTTTGCCCTGGTTGGGACCTTGCCATACAGGGCTCAGCCTCAAGACTGTATGACCCACTCCCATATGGCTGGGGAAACCCTTGGGAGAATGGAGCAGGATTTGACTAGGTTTGGACTCTAGGCATGACTGCAAGGCAGAGTTGGGTGGCAGGGATGAGAAGGCTTGAGATCAGAGAGGTGTGGACAGTGGAAAGGGGGAGGAGCCAAATGAGAAGGGAGACTTGGAGTCGCATGAATGCCATGTCAGAAAAGAGGTTGGCACTGCTCATGGAGCATAGACCACAAGAAACTCTTCCCAAAAGAGGAGGGGAGACCTGGGTCGTCACTTTTAAGCCACAGTGAACTCAGAGAGTGAGCAGCTCTCTGGTCCCCAGGGAAATCAAGGAAAGGGACTGTGGTGGCTATTCTTGGTTGTAAACTTGACTACATTTGGGATTAACTAAAACTCAAATGGCTGGGCACACCTGTGAGGGACTTTTTTAATTAAATCATTTCAAGTGGGAAGACACACCTTTAATTCAGATCTTCTTGGGTGGGAAGATCCACTTTGAATCTGGACCGCACCTTCTGTTGGGAGCCGATATAAGGACATGGTAGAAGGAAGCTTGCTCTCTTTGCCTGCTTCTCCTGCCTTGCCAGCATTAGAGCCCACTTCTGTGGGATTCTGGCACATACCGAAGACAACTGGGCCATCCAGCCTTGTGGACTGAGCAACTGCTGGAGTCTTGGACTTTTCATTCATAGGCAGCCATTGTTGGATTAGCTGGACCGAAGTCTGTATGTCATTCTAATAAATCCTCTGTGTATTTGTGTGTTTATACACACATACATGAGAGATATATGTGGAATTTATTAGAGAGAGAGAGAGACATTTGTTCTATAAGTTCTGTTCCTTTAGAAAACCCTGACAAAATACAAGGACAAACGGAAAGGCACAGAGCAATATCGGGGCGAGAATAAACAAGTTGAACCATGCAGTCACTCACTCAGGCATCCACGGAGATAGAGATAAGACAAGGATTTAAGCAAAAGTTTGCAGCCAGGATTTCCTTGGTGTCTTGACTCCCAGAGGAAGGGGAAGGTGCTGGGGAGGGGCCCCTGTCCGTACTCACTCCCATACTAGAGAGTAACCCAGACAGAAACGCCAAGACCTGTTTCCTAGGAAGCCCAGAGGGCTTGGTTAGTTTTGGTATTGGGAAACATAGTGATCATTCTGGAATTCTCTGGCCCTGGAGTAAGAGTTACAGGGACCCGGAATGTCTCAGGGTCACCTCCTCTGTAATATTTTACCAAGCCAGAGAGACACAGAGTAAGGCCTAGCCCCTTGAGTGGCCTCCAAATGTGTCCACACAAGACACGGAGAATCCCACTAGGTAAAGTCTGTTGAGAACAGGCTCATTCCGGAAAGACCTCTCGACTCCAAAGAGGGGAAGGGCAGGGTTTATAAAGCTAAAACCGCAACTACATCACACAAGAGGCAGGCCAGGAGCAGAAGTTTAAAAAGTTTCAGTTCAGTTGACTAAAACAATTTATTTTGTATTGTCAAACAATGGACCTCTTCAAAACTTCAACTGCAGATGTATGAGAACGCTCTACTTAGCAGGATGCGGTCAGTGGGGACTAGGGAGCAATTGGCAAAGCACAAGATGAAATTATCTAAAACTTGGACAAAATGGAGTCACTCTGGCAGTGTCTAGGTCTCTAGAGGAGACCCAACCCACCAGACAGTCTGACTCTAGGCTTAGTAAGCAGAGGTTGAATTCTATGTATGTCTCCGGGGCCACCAGTTCTGACCAGTTCTAAGCTGACCTTGTTCTGGGGGAGCTGGGCAGCCATAGCAGTGGGACACTGGCCAGGTGTGTTAGCTTCACGTTGAAGGGGTGAGGGGTGTAATATGGAGCTGTGCTTCAGTTTTCTTGTAGTGGCCTGGTGGTACACGCCTATAACCCCACCATTCAGGAGGCCAAAGTAAGGGGATCAGGAGTTCATAGCCAGCCTGGTCTATTCTACAGAGTGAGACCCTATCTTAAAAAATTAAGCAAGGCAGTGGTGGCACACATCTTTAATTCCAGCACTCCAGAGGCAGAGAGGCAGGAGGATCTCAGTGAGTTCGAAGCCAGCCTGGTCTACAGAGTGAGTTCTAGGACAGCCAGGACTGTTACACAGAGAAACCCTGCCTCAAAAAAGAAAAAAATTAAAATCAGGCCAGACATATACCCTGGAGGTACTGTGCACTGTGGAGCCCTTTCCTGCAGGACTCTACTGTCTCCTGGCTGCTGGGATGGCTCAGAAGGGGCTCTGCCTATGGCAACATGTGTACCGCTGCAGCTCGCAGAACTGGCTCCACAGCGTGCCCAGACACCATCTAAATTTAAATCCTCTGCCTCCTGGTTAGGTAACAAGGACCTGGACTCTGCTGCTGCTTCTAAATTCTGACAGTTTTCCTAAAGACAGTCACAGAAGGTGGAGCATGTGTCTGTCCTCAGTCACCATCAGTGGGACACAATGTGATATTCTAACACTCTTGAGGAGGAGGCAGGGGGAGGGAGGCTGCTGAGGTGATGGGGGGCAGCTTCCCAGGCCAAAACTGGGAGAAAATGCCACTGTTCCTGTCACCAGGCAAGGGCCTGTCTCTGTGTCCCCACTTCCTGTGTGTTGGGGGGAGTTTTGGTTCCGTGTTCAGTTCCTTCTGCAGAGTGGATCTACAAGGAGGCCCCTCCCCTTCTCATCCTCTGGGGTGAGGATGGTCTTCAAGTCCCCAAGAACTGAAGCCACAGGTTTGGCCCTGGGTATGAGCACCAGGCTCCGTGCTTTGCAATAGCTGCCTTTCCCTTTGGTTTAGCAAGACCCTGCTGCAGACGGCGCTACTCTGGAGGAGCCTGCATGGTTGTGTGGGGTGCACGCTGAAGATCTGCTAGGGGGATAGGGTGTTTTGTGAGCTGAGCCTTTCTGTGACAGGGCTCAAACTGCAGCATGTGACCAGGAAGTGGCCAGCCCATCAACAACTAAAAATAAATGGCTGGGCCTCTGCCAACGCTAAGGACAAGCAGGAGTGAGTGAAGGGCTGGAGGGAGAGGGCGGGGTGGTACCCAGCTAGCCCTCAAGTGGAAGAGCCAGTCCAGCATCTGGGTAGGAAGGGTGCTTCCTAGGCCTCTGGTGATGATGCCTTCAACTTGGAGGTAGCACTGGGGTGACATGTGCTCTTCAGGGCTTCATAGCTTTTGTTTGATTTCCGCTCTGTGAGTTGACTGGGAGTCCGGTGGAGGATCCTTGCCTCCACCTGACAAGTCGAGACAGGACCAGCTCTCAGAGTACGGCTGCATTCTTAGGGCCACGTCTGTTGTTCCCATCGTGGTAAGAGGACCCTCGCCTCACATGTGACAGACACTCTGTGGTACCAAGAGCCCTTAGGACCTGACTGGACATCTTTGAAAGAGAAGCTAAATGCATGGATTTCACTGAAGGCCTGCAAAAGAGCTTGACCTCAGGGATTCCTGCCAGAGATGGGATTGATAAGGACTCATGGGGACCCTGGAAAGAGCAGGCTGGCACGAACTGCCCCCACTCTGCTCATTATGAGCACAGACAGGCCTGTAGAAAGTGTGAGACGCAGCTTGCTAGCTCTGGCCTGAGTCCGTCGACTTAGAGGCAGCTGCGCGAACAACTTGAGTGGCTGATGTCTTCGGGACCTTGCAGCTCCCATGTGGGCTCTGGTACCATGGAGGATGGTACAGCAGAAGCCTAGAGAGACCCTCGCCCCACTACAAACACCTCACCCCCAACGTAGTCCAGCACCGCCTTGACCACTCTAGGAAACAGAGCCTGTGGGAGAAGCCAGCTATCCAGTGGGCTCAGCATAGCCTGGAAGTCAGTCACCAGACTCTGGGGGGCCTCCCACGCACAGCTGCTGTCTCAGTGCCAGTGGGCCCTAGAGCCAGATCCTCCACTTCTAACCACATCACCGTGCTGGGAACTGCGACCAAGGCCTGCTGGTCTCTGCCTTCCAAGCACCCAGCACTAATAGCTGTTTGGTGAACAGTTGTTGGAGCTGAGGGTTCTCCTAGGCTGTGGGGAAAGTCAGACTTGGGAGCCAAACACCTGTGAGTATAAACTGGGGTCAGAGATGGCCTGTGTTTAAAGAAAGCTGAACAACTATTTCCTGACTGGAAATTCCATCATATGGTACATGTTACTCTTTCCACAAAACGGCCTGTTTATTCCTTCAGTATCCCTTTGCAGGAAGCACGCTCGGAGACATTAAGAAAGTTGTCCCAGGAGGCACAGCCATAGTGTGGCAATGCCAGATTCAAATCTCCACACCGCTTCACCTTGCTGCAATTAATTTTAGGAAGCTGCTTTTGGAGTTGCAGCCACAACTCCCACTAGGGCCTGCCTCTGAGAAGCCTGGCTTGGTTGGGTGCAGTCCCTCAAGCAAGTGGCCTTGGGTTTCTGCACCACGTGACAGGAGAACTCCAGGAATAGCTCATGACAGGCAGTCTGGTGAGGTGTGGTGCCAGCTCCCCATCTTCTGCCAAGGCTCTGTAGATGTTCCAACTCCCCGAGGTGTCACCTGAACCCAGCTGGGGGGCAGAGACAGAAGCGGGGCCCATCACTGGAATGAAAAGATAGTCCTCTGCTGATTCTCAGTGCCTCTGCGTCCTGTGGCAGTTACATTGCCTGGGCCCCCGAGGGACCAGTTGTCTATTGACACTCAGATTCTCCGGTATCTGAATCTGCTGGTGGGGGATTCAGGGCCTCTGTGCCTTACTGGCTTATCTTCCTCCTGAGACTCTTTTACAGCTGAACACAAACCCAGCAGGTCAGACGTGACTTCTGCCAGGGACTCTGCCTTACCTCTGCTTTGCTTCTAAAACCCATATCCCAGCCTGACTGTGGCCTTCAGGGTGAGGCCTGCCGCAGTGGTGATCCACAGAGGTGAACCGCAGAGGTGATGGAGAGCTCCTTGGCCCCCATCAGAGACACACAGGGCCACTTAGCACACTGTTCTGCCAATTACTTGTCTGTGCAGATTGGGAGAACCTAAGGGTGTTTATTCAGTAGAAACTTTCTTTACCAAAAAAGGAGAGGAATCCTTTGCTGTGTTTTCACAGGAGGCAGAGAGAGATTCTGCAGCCCTGAGTCAAATGGAGAAGAAGGACAGGCTACAGAGTCTGGGGTGTACTCAGTCGGCACCGATTGGTGCTCCCGCCCACCCAGAACCAAGGGTCTCGAGGCCCCTGGAACCCAGCCAGTCCGTGGAAAGGTGCTGCTTCCTTGTCCTCAGTCATTCCTGGGAGCACCGCTCCTCCCAGCGAGCAGGGAACCCTGGGTGCCAGTGACAGTCCCTGATGCCCATGACACATGGTCCAGAAGAAGGCATGCCAGCTCTATGGAGTACTCTGTGTATGGCACAGAGTTTGGTAGCTTTGGCCACACCTGTCACGGGGGAAGGGGACCCAGTGAGAGATGCGGATGGTTCTGGGGGTGAGTTGCTGCCTGGTGGGGTTGAGGGCTGAACTCCCCAGACACTGCATCTTGGAACCACAAGCAGAGCTGGTTCTTTATAATGAGAGTTATTAAGAGCCTCAAGGACCCCCAAAGTCCCAGAGTGGTGCTGCCCTCCCGGCCAGGGCATATTTGCACTTTTTCAAACAAATGCTGTCATTGATGTGCCTGGCAGGTTGACTGGTTCTCCCATTGTTTTGCTCTAATATATATCTGATTCCTTATGAAGGTCTTTTGAAAGAGCAAGAGAGAAAATTGTAGGTGGCTCCCCCATCCTCCTCGCTCCCTACAGCAGAGCTATTAAGAAGAGATTGACACCGTGTCTTTCAGCTCCGCGCCCCAGCACAGAGAAGCCAGGCTGCCAGTTAATTAGAGGTGAGGCCGGCTGCCGCCAGAGGCTGGGCCCACAGGCTCCACCACACGCCGAGCGGGGCTAGCTGTGGCTCTGCAGGTTCTGCACATGCCCCGGTCTCATCCGTGCTAATGGGCACCTGCCATGGCTGCGCCCGGCCGTAGGCTCCTGACTCGTGTGGGGGTGGTGCTCAGCCAGCCCTCTGCTGATACAGCTTGATTCGGTGACATTGCACTTATGCTCAGATCTACCCTGGCTCGGTCAGAGAGTGCTCTGGGTAGCTGGTGACCCAAGAGTGCTCCAAAGCCAAGACACAAGCTCCTCGAAGAGGGGTCCATCTGACAGTCCTGTTTCTGTGTCTGTGGGTGTCCCTGTGGCAGATGCTCCCCAACTTACAATGATTCTACTTGTGCTTTTCAGCTCCGTGTTGATGCAGCTTGCATCCACTAGGAACTAGAGTTCCAATTGTGGATTGTGATTTTCGTGTCGGTAAATTGCAGGGCTAAGGGAGTGAGCCTCGGCCCCCAGGGAAGCCCCTAGGTTGCTGCTCTGCGTGCACAGTGGCACTGTAAGGAGCAACAGGAATACACCTGGCAGTTTCTAATAAATAGGAGAACTCAGGGTAAATAGTGACGCAATGAGGGATCAGTCAGTAGTTGTAGGTTGCTCTACGCTGACTGACTTGGTCAGCGAAGACCAGGATGGCACTGTGTAACAAGCTCCCCTTGTTAGAACAGGTATGTCTTCTTTGTCTTACTTAGTCACTAGCCTGAGCTCAGCTTCGAGCTTTGACAGGCCCTGGTTTCTCTGTGTCTCACATTCGACTTAGACCAGACCGGTGGTGGCTTGAGTCTTGTTCTTTCCGGGACATTGACAAAAGCCACTGAGGGTGACAGAGTCAAGTGTTGCTTCTCAGAGCTGCAGCTCAGCTGTATTGTTTCTGCTCACATCCCACTGAAAGCAAGTCACGTGGTCACATTGGTGGGGGAGGGGCAGGGAGGACCTGTGTCCCCGAGGATGCTCCTGCTACTGACCTTGACCTTTGTCATCATCGGGGTGCTGTATAGTTACTTTTTATTGCTGTAAACTCACCCCTACCCAGTGAAACGTTTCTTCCAAAAAGTCTGCACTCCCTAAAGATTCCATGACCTCCTCAAACAGCATCGCCAGCCAAGGACCAAGGGTTCAAATATCTGAGCCTATGTAGGACGTTCTTATTCACACCACCATAGGAAGCATCCTGGAGACAGTTGCTATGGAGGACGTTCTTATTCACACCACCATAGGAAGCATCCTGGAGACAGTTGCTCTTGTATATAACTATGAGTTGAACCAGAAGTTTGCTTTTCTCAGTGGAGAGAATCCAGTAGTGTGACCACTTAGCAAGGCCAGTGGGTCAGAGGCCAGCACAGCGCAGGGCGCTTTGTTACACACGGTTCCCAAGAGGAGGGGCGGATGTGTTACACAGGACCTCTGAGAGCAAGTGTGTCAGGAGTCAGAGGGACAGAGGACATTTGTGCAAGCGGCTCTCTGTGGCCTTCCATCCTTGTGGCCATACCTCTGCCTACATATATTCCAAAGCAACTGTTCCGTTGTGTTAGAGCTTGTTCAAAAGCCCAATGACAGCCGCTGTGGTGATGTGACGCACACCTTTAATCCCAGCACTAGAGAGGCAGAGACAGGTGAATCTCTGTGTGTTTGATGCCAGCTTCATCTACCTAGGGCGTTCCAGGCCAGCTGTGACTACATATGAAACCCTATCTCAAAACAAGCAAACAGAAAACCCTACAGCATACACTTGACATTCCCTGTCCCTCCTGGGCATGGGAGGGAGGCCACCGCGTGGGCTGGTAAGGGAGAAGTATCCTACTCTCTGGAGAGCTATGCATGTGTTCTGAAACATTCCCCCTACACCCTCTCCCCTCTCAAAGACACAGCACTGTGAACACAGTCTTGATCTGAACCTACCGAGGGAGATTTGAAGCTAGTTTCTCCTCCTCCTCTTTTTCTCTCTGAGGTTTTGCCCTGCTGGTAACTGTACACCAACTCTTCCCTAAGGCCTGGGGAGGCCTAAAGTGCTGAAAAAATGACACAGGGCAGACCTGGGGAGGGCAGGAGAGATGGCTCCATTGGTAAACTTTGCCTGATAAGCCCAAGGACTTGAGTCTTACAACCGTATGAAAAGGCCAGGCATAATGGTGATGCCCGCTCATAAACCCGGCACTGAGGAGGTGGACACAGCAGACCCCTGGGTCTCACTGGCCTGGCTTGTCACATTTTCTCTAAAAACAGGCAGATTCCCAGGGTCCTAGGTCACTTTGTGGAGAGGTCACAGCCCCACAGAGTGTTCTAACAGAATATAAAGTGAAGGCCTCAGAGCCTAGACCCTCCAGAGCTGGCACAGTGTCCTCCACCTTCAGTGCCTGCAGACCCTGGTTTGCCCTGAACATGTGTCCTTATCCAGATGTAAAGCAGAGGACTCACCTGTCTTCTTTGTGATACCTGGAACACACGTAGATCTGTGTCCTGGCTACTTTTCAGTTTCTGTGAAGACCAAAAGCAACTTAGGGAGTTTATTTCAGCTTGCATGTTGGGGGAAGCCAGGGCAGGAGCTTGAGGCAGGAACCTCTAGCAGAGACCATCAGGGAATGCTGCTTACGGACTTGCTCTGTCTGGCTTATGCTCAATTACCTTTCTTGAACAGTTCACACCCACCAGCCTAGGGTATGGAACTGCCCGTGGTGGGCTGGACACTCCCATACCATTTAGCAATCAAGAAAAGGCCCCACAGACATGATGCCCCAGGCCAATCTGATGGAGGCAGTTCCTCCAAGGTGTGTGAAGTTGACAACCACAACCAGCCTCAAGATTTGCTCTGTGGTTCCCCTCCTCTATTGCTTTCTTAGGGGCACCTTTTTTCTACTTTCTGAGTGTATGTCCCCCTTTTTGTTACAATCACTCCTTCATCTTCCTCCCATAGGAACCTGTTGGCCATTGTATAACACATCAGTGGAAATACGAGAGAGAGCCTTGGGACAAAAAAAAAAAAAAAAATCAACCATGGGCAGAACAAGGCAAAGAGCAGCTGCTGGAGCCAGGCATGGGGGGTGCACACCTGTGATCCCAGCACTCAGGAATTCAGTGGGCTCAAAGGCCAGCCGGGGCTACACAGGAAACTCCAGCCTCCAGACCTCCACATAAAGTCTTAAAAAGCAAAGCAGGGCTGGTCAGCTGACTCCGCAGGTAAAGGTGCTTGCTGTGGAGGCCTGAATTCAGTCCCTAGGACCCACGTGAAAATGAAGGGACAAACATGTTCCTCAGAGTTGTCCTCTGTCCTATACACATGACATATGCCTCTCCACAACACGCACATCCTACACACATATAATAAAAATTAAACAAACAAGGAAAAAGGTAGCCACGGGTTGTGTGTTCCTCTCACATTGAAGCTGGAAAGAGCAGTCTCTCTCTCCTTGATAAGCCATACTACCCAAGACTGGTGTGTGTATGGAGGGGGTGGGGTAGAATGGGCCCAGAGGATAATGGGAGTTGAGACAAACCCATTAAACACGGATATTCAGTGGGTTTGGGGCGGATGCCTCTATTCATTGATCCGTGCATTTGGGAAAGGCAAGTCTGTTAGGCTCCCTTCAAAACATCCGCCAGTCAGTGATGCCTCTTCTCCATATCTGCTCTGGAGAACCGCCCTGTTCCTGAACCTCTGAAAGTGTCTTACATGCTGGCCAGCTGAGGAACCCAGCCAAGCTAAGGCAAGCTCACATCTCCCCAAGACTCTAAGCAAGGGGTTGAGACGGGGTCTTCCTGTGGAGCTCCAGCTAACCTCACGCTCACAGCAGCCCCCTGCCTCTGCTGCCTAAGTGCTGGGATTACAGGTGTGCACCACCGTGTTTGGCTCATGTTGTGACTTGGCTATAAAAAGGTATTCAAGACATTGCTAAGGGGGAAAATAGATCTGCTTATGGAAGGCAGACAGAAGACCACTTAGCAGAATTGCATAGAGATCAGAAACAGGCATGAGTGTGTACAGAAACATCTGGGGAAGTAACAGGGCCAATTGCCAGAGAAGGATCCTATCCAGGTATTTTGTCTTTTAAAAGGCATACTAATTTTATATCAGAAGGCGCAGTGGCTGCTGGGCACTTGTCATATATGGTTCTTTGGACTTGACTTCCATAAGGCTTCACTGCAGATCAGAAAGCTCAGACATCCATCAAAGGAGGATAGTCCATTGGCCAGACTGTCATGTTTTAGAATGAAACGCTCCAGAATGAGATGTAGCATGGTTCATTTGTGCAACAGTAAGCTAATGCGTTAGCTGTGTAACATACTACCCCTAAAGTGTTTTGGGGTAAAGTAGTTGGAGACAGTAGCTAGTTATCTGGCTCTCGATGCCATGAGTGAGTGCGAGTAGCAGGATTTGGATGGATAATTTTGGGATCGCATCCAGGATCTCACGCGTGCGTTGTCAGCTGCAGTTGGGCAGGGCAGCTCTGTGTTCTGAGGGCAGTGCCAGTCGAGGCACCTGTGGTCACCAGAAAGTTCCTAGGCTGTACACGTGGCTGTCAGGAAGTAACAGTGTCTTGGGAGCCCGCATAAGTCCTTTTCAGTTGAGGTTTGAACATGCTACATTTCCAGTGGCTCTCAGCCTGTGGGTCCCATCCCCTTTGGGGGCATCAAATGATCCTTTCACAGGGGTCACCTAAGACCATCCTGTATACCAGACACTTATGATTCATAACAGTAGCAAAATTACAATTATGGAGTAGCAACAAAAATAATTTATGTTTGGGGGCACCACAGCATGAGGAACTGTATTAAAAGGTCAAGCATTAGGAAGGTGATTAAGAAGGCTGAGAATCACTGGCTTGGGCTAAAGGCACGAGCTCCAATCTAGCCTTGCTGGAGAGGCCCGAGCACATTGCAGAGAAGTGCGTATGGGGGTCAAAGCCTGAGCCATTTCTGCAGTCAGCCTACCAAATGCCCGATGATGGTTTGCCTGGGTGGCTGAGATCACAAACGGTATCTCTTGAAACTCTTTGTGGTAATTGCCTTTTCTGTCCCAGGCATGCCTCTCTAGCAGTTAGGGAATTGTCTTGATGGCTTCAATCCAGGCCAGCAGAGCATCCTGCCTCTATTAAGGGGCTCTTGACGCTGATTGCCATTCCCCTGCTCCCCCGCCCCTCACATCCACTTAGCCAGCTCATTTTCATATGCTCAACACCTCACCACAGCCCGCACCTCAGTGCAGTGCACAAGCGATCAGATGCCAATGACAGCCACCCAGCAGCTCTGATTGCAGGCTGACGGCCCCTCAGGTTCATGCCCTGTTCAGCCTGTACACATCTCCCTTTAACAAAAACTATCATTAAAGCCACAGAAATTTTAGAAAAATATGGGGAAAAATGAACAAAACATCAAGTAGTTTTAATTGTCCAGTTGGCCATGGTGTGTGTGTGTGTGTGTGTGTGTGTGTGTGTGTGTGTGTGTGAGAGAGAGAGAGAGAGGGGGGGGTGATTTTCTCCACACAGTGTGGACAGATGGCCCCTTACGAGGCCCTAGGGTCCAGCCTCCACTTGCTGTTTGGGGCATTCCCCTCTGTGTTAGCATTGCCGCTCGTTGTTTTTTCTTCTATGTTCTGAAATTGGAGAATGGGCGTGCAGCTCAATGAGAGTGGTGTGGAGACTTTCTGCTTACAGAGAAAACCGAAGCAGGGACCCTGCTGCCCTGGGGACCCCCACCCGGTGTGAATTTGTCTCAGATTACTCCTGACACTTGTCATGGGCAGCAGTGGCTTCTGTGTGAGGCCAGGCGTTTGATCTTCAGCACTGAGGGAAAACAAAAGCCAAAGCACCGAGGACACCCTGCCTGTTCTTGTTGGTTACTTTTAACTCTACTCCAAGTGGATGACCCAGGGCCCCTCCCCTGTGGAGTTTCGTCTCTACAAGATAGGAACTCCAGCTGGTTTTCAGGATCAGTCCCCCAGGCTCCAGGGTTGTAACCAAACCCTTGTTTGTTTGGGTTCAGTTGGCTCAGCTGCCCAGGGATCATAGAGGGGGCAGAGGCTGCAACCTGAAGCCATCTCTGGAGTCTCCAGTGGGACATGATGGAGCTGAGATGGGTGTGCTTGGGAGAGAGCCTGGACATCCTTTCTCCAGTCTCTGGACAGTCCCGGGAGAACACTCTGTGCCTGTCTCCTCTGGGGGACTGGGCTGGACCCGAGAGCCTTAGCTCCTCTTGTTTAGTGACCACTCGTTTTCTCTGGCTTAATTCCCAAAAATCTGCCATAGCCTGATACTTTCCACACACTGGGACTAGTCAAGTGAGATGTGGTGTCATGGAACCGGAGGCAGCATCGTGCTAGGTAGGATGGCACCAGATTTGTGTATTCTAGGTGCCCAGAGAACAGTGGAAAGGGAGGACAGGATGAGCATGTTGTTTGACACTAGTGAGAAGTGTTCCAGACAGTAGGATGCCTGAAGGGCCGTGCATCATGCCTAGTAGGGTGGGCAATGCCTCTGGTGCCTGGGTACTCAGAGCAGTGTCACAATGAGGTTAGAGTAACTTCCAGAAAAATAGGAAAGACCTACATGTGGTGTCCACTTTAGAAATAGTGCTTATGGCTGCAACTGTGGTTTGTGTTTTACACATTAGGAAGGTCAGGGGGATTCTGCCACCCGTCTGACCCAGCTTCACCATCATCCAGAGTTCTTCTCCATCTCATCTGGTTCCATCAGCCCTGGTGGGCTGCTGGTTCCTGCTTCTTATTTTTCTTGTTCCAGACTTGGGCCGCCTCTTCGTACGGCTCCTGGCTCCTGAGTCTCTATCCCTCAACACCCTATTCTTCTCTTTACTCTAGAAAAGTCAAAATGATTTCATTAACATGATATGCAAAAGTTTAAATTTCTCATCCAGTCTCGTAAGGGGTTAGAACACACACACCCCTGCCTTCTTCCCTCTTCCCCTGCTCTGCCTGTCTGTGCCTGCACACAGGGTGGGTTGCCATAGAAACGGTGCCCCGAGGCTGGGCTTTGCTCTAGGTCTAGACCTCCTTGAAAGCCTGGTTTGGCCCAAGCAGTAAGATTGCGTTTCGGATTATGTATGTCCACCACACCCGGAACTCAGAAGTGCCTAGCCAGGCTTCGTTAGGCATGCCTGTGAGAAATAAATACTGAGATAAGCTTGCAGGGTGCTTTGTGGAGGGTGCTTTCTCATTTAACCCTTTGAACAATCTGTCAAACAAATAGAATTACCCTAGTGTCAGCTGCCACTGGTGGAAAGAAATATCAAGGGTCTTAGTGGGAAAGAAATGTGTCAGGTAACACAGCTAAAAAGTCGCCCTGCCAGTGGAGCCTGCATCTCATACCAAGCCCTGTATTCTTTCTGCTGCCTTCCAGAAACTGCCCGTGGCTTTATGCCATAGGGGCAAATATCTAAAACATAGTCTCTACCTGATCTCCTGACACAAATAATGGTCATTGGGAAACCACCTTGCAAACGTGGGTTGCTTCAGTAGCATGCTAAGTTGCCTATCCCTGTGACACTTGCATTCGGTCCTGTCTGTGAGATATATGTATATATATTTGGTTATATATATTATATATTTGATTATTATGTATTATATATGTGTATTATATATATATTATATATACAATAACCAAATATATTCCTGAATTTTTAAAGGCCAATGGGATTGCTTACAGTAAACGCTGAGTTGGCCTCCAGCCCTCTTGGGATTTTTCAAGCATCCTGTTATTCTGTTGTGGACTTCATTCCTTGGTGTGTCGCATCCTGGAAGTTTCTAGTAGTACACGCCTCTCCACCTCCCAGCTGCTGCTGGCTCAGAAGCCAGGGCCACTCCCATCGGGAGATGTGAGCCAAAGGGATAGCTTTCCAGGGTGATTCTGGCCAGCCCGCACAGTTTCCCAGAGCCTCGCCATTTCATGAAAGAAAAGCCTAGCAGGAGAGAGGCCTGAACGTGTACTGAACACGGGGATGTGACTGCCCATCCCACAGATCCTGCCTCCCTTGTTCTCCAAACTGTCATCCTATAGCACGACACAAAAGGAAGCTGATCCTGCTAGACACACCAAGCATGGCAGTTATGACGCTTTTTGTCATGTTGTTTCCTCCTATTTATACAGTGGAGTGTAGGATGTTTTCAAATAAATCCTCTAAATAAGAAATTCTGAGAATGCACGACTCTGAAAATGCGCACCGATAACAGCCTTTTAGTTGGTTACATTATAAAGCATGTTGTAACAGCTTTAAAAAAAAAATAAAAAAAAAAAACTCTGAGTCGAGATGTGTTTCCATAGCCCATATGCTGAATTCTGGCATCTTTATACCTTTCCCAAGCTGTTGTCAATTAGTAAAAAAATTAATTTCTGCCTTGATCTCTGTTGTGATTCAGAGCTTGTTTAGATTCTGCAGGGAGCTGCCCTAGGCGATAGTTTTCTTCCAGCAAAGGTACCTCAGTTCCGTGATGGCTGGAGAGACTGAAGCGGGTTGTGCTGAGTGCCTTGGGACGGAAACTTGGATCCTCAGCAGACAGAGAAGAGGAAATGGCTTTTGTTGAGGGAAACAAACCATTCTCCAGGCTGACAAGCTGTGGCCTTTGTCTTTCTGCCATCTGCGTGTTTGTCAGCGAGAGAGAGAAAAGCAACCTGCCTGCTTGTGTGACATCCCTTGCCCTGGCAAGAAGGATGGCCACACACGGGCACGCAGATCTTGCCTTACCTATACCAACGCCCTTCTCCTCTCCCACTGACTTGTGATCTTTCGCTCACTCCCTGCTCTTGGAATCTAACAGGATTGTTGGTTGTGGTACTGTTTGAATGTGTCTTCTGATGGATGGCAGTTTTTTTGTTTTTGTTTGTTGTTGTTGTTGTTGTTTTTCCTTTTGGTGGCAAAAAAAATGAATATATGGCTCCCCTTGCATTTTAATTTGTTACTGGTTTTAGTGGCTCGTATATTTGTGTGTGTGCTCCTGGAACCTCTGCTTTTGAATATTGCAGAAGGGCGGAGACACCAAATAGAAAACTTAGTGGGAAACTGTGACGTCTGATGTTTTGAAAGCTTAGTACTAAGTCACCACAGAGAGAAGAAAGGACACACAGGATGTCCCCTTGTTCCTATAAAGCTGAGATTAAAGACTGGAGTCAGAAATCAAAACAGTCTCAGGGCCGCGGCTGGAGCTGGAAGGCTCTTCCTGGCACATAGGCAGGATTTTATCTCAAAAGTTCTCAGGGGCCGGGCAGTGATGGTGCTCGCCTTTAATCTCAGCACTCAGGAAGCAGAGGCAGGCAGATCTCTGAGTTTGCGGCCAGCCTGGTCTACAAGAGCTAGTTCCAGGATAGGTTTCAAAGCTACAGAGAAACCCTGTCTTGAAAAACAAAAACAAAATAAAAAAAAGTTCTTGGGGGCATTTGATGTGGCCCAGGCAATCTTATGGATCTGCCTGTGTCAGGACTTCAGATGGCCTAAAGCTGGGGGTATTCTGTGGCCCATTCTTGGGGTCCTATTTATTTACTCTATGGCTCTCTTGTCACACCAATGGCAAAGAAATCGGTTGCCCTTAAAAAAAGAGAGGTGGGGCTTGGGCTGTGACTCAGGGTCAGAGCACTGGCTTAGCATGTACAAGGCACCACAGAGAAGAGAGGGAAGGAGAGAAGGAGAGAGGAAGAGGGACGGGAGGAGGAATTGATCACCAGACTCAGTAGTGTACAGCTGTAATCCCAGCACTCAAGAGGCTGAAACAGGAGAATCGCAACTTCCAGGCCTGCCGAGCTGCCCTGCCGATGCTGCCGAGTGACTTCAAAGCCAGGCTAGGTAATTAATTGAGACTCTGTCTCAAAATGAACAGTTGGTTTGTGTTGTTTGTTTTCTATCTGGGGTATAACCCAGCGCTAGAGCCCTTGCCTGGATCATTCAAGGTCCTCAGTTTACTCTCCAGTACCAGAGTGAGGGTGGGGCTCACCTCTATGACCATTGAGAACAAACTCTCATTCTCGAGCCTTCTGTGTTTCGATATACAATATATATGAGCCCACTGAAAACAAATGTTTTTTTCCTGCGGTTCTTAAAAGCATAAGTAGTCAGATGTCAGAGAACTTGTGCTCCTGCCTCTCACAGTGAAGCCGTGCCAGGCCATGGATGTCCCCAGCCTTGTGGAGGATAGGAGTCATTTAGTTTTAGTTTTTAGTTTCATGTGTAACATGCAGGGCTGTCTGAGCCCCACGTCTTCACGGGGAACCTTCAGGAGGATGGTGACTGTACTGTTTACACACCATAACGGCCACCTCACATTCGCTTGCCTGTTGATCTCACATGACATAGGCTTAGTGAGTCACCTGCCCAAGACCACGTAGACACCTCTAACCTTAACCCCAACCCCCTAGTCCCTGCTTTTCATGTCAAAGTCCTTTGGCTTCACTGGCTTTAGCTGCGAGCATCATCTCCTAGGCCTTCTGAAAGTTCTACTGAACCATTAAAACCATGATGCCTCCCATCCTGGACTGCCAGATCAAATCTGCATATCTTTCTAAACAGCTTGCTCTGCCAGGTGAAATCCCCCTTGCCCCACCCCGCCCCTTTTTAAGTAATTATTTTGCAGAAGCCGAAAGTCGTGTGTCCTTTTGGGAAGTGACCTTGGTTAATAGTATCAGTAGAAGTAGTGTTTGGGCAGCTAGGGATGAAACCCAGGGCCTCACACCTGCAAGGCAAGTGCTCTACCACGAAATACAAGATTTTGTTAATATATGTTTAAATATTTTTTCTATGTTTAGTTGTGTGCATGTGTGTGTGTATGTGTCACCATATGGATATGTCCATGTGCAGGTGAGCTCGGAGGCCAGAAGAGGCCATCAGATCCCTAGAAGTTGGAGTTACAGGCATTTGTGCAAGCTACAAACCAAACTTGTGTCTTCTTTAAGAGCAGTACTCACCTGTGACTGCTGAGCCATCTCTCCAGCCCCATCCTTTGTGAGTTCTCTTTATTAGCATGTAGCAGTTGTCCATAATGGCACGGGTTATGGATGCAGTGCACAGTAACCAGAGCAGAGACATGTAGTAATAGGAGTGGCGGGGCTGAGTCCCCAGCACCCCGGCCCGCCTCCGGCTAGCTTTGCCCGAAATAACAACACACAAACTGTATTCATTTAAACACTGCTTGGCTCTTTAGCTTTAGCCCTTTTCTCGGCTAACTCTCGCTCCTGGACTAACCCATTTCCAATCATGTGTGTCGCACCCCAAGGTGCGCTTACCAGGAAGATTCTAGCCTACGTCCATCCTGGGTCGGAGCTTCATCGCGTGTGCCTCAGAGAGCAGAGCTCTCGCCTCTGCCCGCAAGAGTGGAGCATCGTGTCTCTCTGAGGCGTCTGCCCCTGAGAGGAGAGCTGTCGAGTCTCTGAGCTCACTTCCTCTTCCTCCCAGCATTCTGCTCTGTTTACTCCTCCCATCTACGTTCTAACCTATCAGGGCAAGCAGCTTCTTTATTTAATCAACCAATGACCTTCCTCCATCAGAGACACTCATGTTGGGAACAGTCAAACTTGCCTTATTTTTTCAAATGCCACACTTAATACATTTTCAACAGGGGTTAAACTTGGGTTTCTGTACTTTTATTTACTTGTTTGTTTGAGACAGGGTCTCACATTATAGCTCAGGCTGACTTGAACTCACAGTAATCCTCCTGTCTCTACCTCCTAAGTACTTTGATTACAGGTGTTCAACACTATATACCCAGTCCCCAGTTGCTGTATTCTTTTCTTTTCTCTTTCTTTCTTTCTTTCTTTCTTTCTTTCTTTCTTTCTTTCTTTCTTTCTTTCTTTTTTCCTTCCTTCCTTTTTTTGATGACAGGGTTTCACTGTGTAGACCTGCCTAGCCTTGACTCATGGCCTTCCCAGTGTTGGGAATAAAGGCGTGTGCTACCATGCCCTGCTCCAGCTTCTCTTCTCATTCATGTTTTACCAATCCCAAGCTTGACCCACGTTAGCACTAGTTGGGAATTTCTGCAGTCTTATGGACAGTACAACTCATCTAGTAATATTTATGAAGGAAAAAACTCACAGAGATCTGTTCCGCGATCAATGAAGACACTTTGGAGGGAACTGGGCTGATAGGTGGACCTGAGAAAGCTGCAGGGGTGACTGAGGCCACAGACGGGGCCTTCTCTCGCTTCTGTTTGGAGAGCTGGACAAGTGGAAAATCCTTCGTATGTCGAAACACAAGCCAGAGGAAGGAGACTGTTGACGAGGGAGAAAGTCCGCTAACAGGACACGTGAATGGGAGCAGTGTGAAGGGGCCAAAAGCTGTCGCTGCGGGAGACCTGCTCCGTGCCAGCCAGGCTGGTCACCTTCACTGACGGCTTCAAGGCTGTCAGACCCACACCATGGCCTGCTCCTCAGTGACTCTCTGACATATGTAGACATCTCCCCATTTACAGACAGAGAAGTTGCTCGGATAGTTTCGTTTTGTTTGTTTGTTTTTGTCAACTTGACACAGCTCTGGTCATCTGGGAAGTGAGAACCTCGATTGAAGCCTTGCCTCCATTAGATTGAACCATCAGGCAAGTCTGTGGGGCATTTCCTTGCTGGTGATTTGGAAGGTCCAGCCTATTGTGGGCGGTAACACCCCTGGGCAGGTGGTCCAGGGCTGTATAAGAAAGCAGGCTGGTGAGCAAGCTAAGAAGCAGTGCTTCTCATGGCCTCTGCTTCAGTTCCTGCCTTGAGTTCCCTTCTAACTCCGTGACTACCCTTCCTAGTGGACTATATACACTATGAGGTGATATAAACCCTTCTTGTCTCTAAGTTCCTGTGGCTCGTGGTTTTCATAACAATCATAGCAAACAGACAAATACAGGAAGTGACCAGGAGCTCACGGTTGGCTCTTTTGCTCCGTGCTTGCTCCGAGGTGTGGGTCTGAGCCACAAGCTCTTCGCTTTCGCTTCTCAACATGGTGAAGCACATGTGCGGTTTCTGTGATGGCCTTTTACCCGCCTGAGCTTGGTTTCTGAGATTTCCCCCAGTTGTCTTTCCTTTATCTTTCCTGGCTGTCGTCTAGTAATTGTTTTGCTGTGATGTCTAAATGCCCCAGTGGCAGCTGCAGCCTGCGAGTTATTCTGCATCCCAGGAAGTTCCCTTGGATGACTGTCTCAGGGTGGGGTGAATTGCCAGGCTGGACATCAAGCTTATGAGACACCATGCATTGGTGGAGTTGGTGCATCCCTGGGCCGCTTGTGAGTCTGTGGCAACCCCTAGATTTAGAAGTAGGGACACACTCAAGCCTCCCCCTATGCTCCTCAGTCACTGTGGTATTCATGGACAAAGGACTTCACTGTCCTTTGAAGGAGTGAAGGCTCCCACAACCATCTCTTCCAGGTCCACCCCCCAGTTCTCAGGACCAGCTCTCTGTCCTGATCTTAGGTCCTGCAGTATCCCATCCTCTGGTGCCTGCTATTCTGTGGGATGTCTGGGAATGCAGACTGTAGGGGCAGGAAATAAATGTCTGTCATCTTGACAGCCAGATGGTCTCTGGAAGCCAAGGCCAGTTAGCTAGAGTATAGTGTTGCCCTAGCCCTGTGGACTTCATCAAAATAAACCCCAACAGGAGGCCTGTGCCTGGGTGAAGTACACAGACATGACAGCCTGGTAAGCGAGCCCATGGCACATGGCTCTCTCCATCCTGAGTTGTCCAGTTGGGACAAGGCCAGGCCCAAGGCCTGTTCCACCATCAGCCCTTCCATCTGTCCATGGCACTGGCTTTGGTGGCAGATGGAGACAGGCCACTTTGCAGAGTCCAGTGGGACCTGAAGAGGAATAGGGGTGAGAGGTGAGGAGACACTGATGTGTGCAGAGACCTGGTGAGAAGTGAGGAGACACTGGTGTGTGCAGAGACTTGTGAGAAGTGAGGAGACACTGGTGTGTTCAGAGACCTGGCGAGAGGTGAGGAGACCCTTTGGTTTGCACAGATCCCTGGTGAGAGGTGAGGAGACACTTTGGTTTGCACAGATCCCTGGTGAGAGGTGAGGAGACACTTTGGTTTGCACAGATCCCTGGTGAGAGGTGAGGAGACACTTTGGTTTGC
>NW_004949099.1:3092241-3100754 GCF_000317375.1 Microtus ochrogaster
GACACTTTGGTTTGCACAGATCCCTGGTGAGAGGTGAGGAGACACTTTGGTTTGCACAGATCCCTGGTGAGAGGTGAGGAGACACTTTGGTTTGCGCAGATACTCAGCACACACCTAACACCAGCATGTGCCATGTCGGGTCCCACAGGAAGCCAGGAGGCAGAGGGGGAGCAAGGAGAAGCCACAGGGAGCGCCTACTGTGGCTGAACCAGGATGAGCAGGGTTCAGATGGGCTGAGTGGGATAGCTGCAAGGCTGCTGAGTATGGGACTGACCCTAACTGACTTCTTGCCTGCGGATGATTACAGGAAGGAGATCCCCAAGTAAGCACCCGATAAAGGGTGGTGACTGTGGCTGTGGTTTCCTGCAGCCTGGTACGGTTTAAAGGCTAGCTCACAAGCAGTTGGTTACCTCTCCAGTAATAGCCAGTCCTGGAAGGGGCAGGGCCGAGCCCTCCAGCATAAGAAAAGCCTGCAAATACATGAATGATGACTGAAAATGACAAGCATGGTTGGGTTGGGTGTGGTCAGTTGCACCTGTGATCCTGGAAGTTGGCTGAAGCTTGCAGCTCCGGCCAGGAGTTCTCATTGCGACAGTGCAGAGCCTGCTGCCCAGAGGGGCCTGCTCACGGGGCAGTTAAGGGACATACACCAGCCAGCCAAGTCTCTCTGGCAAGGGGCCATCACAGCTCTCTTCCTACAGTACTTTGAACATCTATCACATTCTTGTCCTCTGCCAGGCCTGTGCAAGACCAATGGGCTGCCTGATCAGAGGGGTGGGGCAGGAAAGTGTGGGCATGTCTCGGAACTGTGGGCAGGTGCCTTGGAATGTGCTAGTTAGCAGGCCTCAGGCCAGTGGGAGCCTTCAGCAGAGTCAAGAATGCTGGCTGAACCAGAAGGTGAGGACTGTGTTCTGAAGCGAAGGGAGATGTGAGAGCATGGAGCCCCCACTTTGAAGCTGGTGGAGAAAAGGAGGAGACAGGCACAGGTAGCTTAGAGCTCTCAACCCTGCAAGACATATGAAGGCTGACTTGGTAGCCTGGGATCCCGTAACCAAAGGGTAGGGAAAGATGGGATGGACGGAAGCATAAAACTAAAGCCAGCCTTGTTTGGAGACCGGATGACCTAGAGGGATTGTAGGATATGAGGTCTGCTGGATAAGGGCAGAGGTAACACTGGGTGAAAGAGTAGCTCATGAACTCATCAGGGGAACTGAGTTGAAATCCAGAAGCAGTGTGCAAACTGAGTGTGGTGGTGCAGGCTTGCAGTCTCAACTACTGGGGCAGGAGGACCGAGTTCAAGTTCAAGTCCGGCGTGGGCACCTTAGTGAGGAGTGTCTTAAGTGGTGGAGGAAGTGTGGGGAGATGGCTCAGCAGTTAGGAGCACTGGCTCCTCTTGCTGAGGACTTTGATTCTGTTCCTAGAACCCACTTGGTGGCTCACAAGAATCTATAGCCACAGTCCCAGGTATCTGGTGCCCTCTTCTGGCCTCCACTGGCACCAGACATTTACTTGGTGCACAGACATACATGCAGGCAAATATTCATGTGTACAAAATAAAAATAATAATAAATTAAAATTTTTGAAAACATTTTAAAGGGGGTGGGGTGTTGGAGAGCTGGAAAGGCGACTTCTTGCAGAAGACCTGGGTTCATTCCAGCTGGGGGAGACTGCTTGTTCATTCCTGGCTGCCTAGACCCAAAATAACCACACAGAAACTATATTATTTGCAATACTGGTTGGCCAATAGCTTAAGCATATTTCTGGCTAGCTGTTATATTTTAAATTAACCCATTCTGTTCCTCTGTGTATCGCCATGTGGCTGTGGCTTAACTGCTAAAGTTCCTTCAGGTGTTTGTCTCCTGTGGGGCAACATGGCTTCTCATTGACTCGGCCTTCTTTCTCCCAGCATTCAGTTTAGTTTTCCCACCTACCTCCATTCTGCTAAGCCACTGGCCAAAACAGATTTATTCATTAACCAATAAAAGCAACACATAGAAGAGCTTCCTACACCAGTTTCCCAGCACCTATGTCAGACAGCTCACAACCTTCTGTGACTCGAGCTTCAGGAGATCCGATGCCTCTAACCTCTTCAGGATCTGCATTCATATGTGCATATCCATCAATCATTAAAATAAGTGGGACACTGAGGTGTGGGCTTGTAGGAGAGCATTTTCCCAGTGTGAGCAACGCCCTCCTAGGTTCATCTCTCAACACTGAAAACAAATAAATAAAATCCAAAAATAGGCTGGATTCAATTGAAACAGGAACTGTAACATCAGGGCGACACCAAACTTTAGGAAGTGAGAGAAGTCTCTCTCATACCTTCTGCTAGGACAACTGAGAACTGGGTGTTGGGACTAAGAGTTGTTGATTGTTCCATATACAGTATCGCATTTATGGAAAAGCTGCTGAGCTGCTGGGACTCACATGGATGACTTCATGTGAATACCGGGAATACCAACCCAAGCAGAGGAAAGATGAAAAACCTCAAGGCTCAAGGTCACATCTGGAGGTCACGGGTGTGGATGTCATGATCCAGACTTCCCAGCTGTTAAAATCTGTAACTTACTTTTGAGTGACTCAACCATCTTTGTTTACAAGTTTTGCCTCGGCTTCTCTTCCTGTTGCAGTGATAAAACACTCCGAAAATAAAACAAAACAAAACAAAATCAGCTTAAGAACGAAGGGCTTTCTTTGAGCTCATGGTTCCAGATGACAGTTCCTTCTGGTGGGGAAGGCCAGGAAAGCAGGAAGCTGAAGCAGCTGGCCACATCACATCGGCAGCCAGAGGCTGAGAGCAGTGGGCATAGTCATCTACTGCTCAGCTTGCTTTCTCCACTTTATGAAGTCCAGGATCCCATGCTAGGGACCGTCTCACCCACAGTTAAGATGGGTCTTCTCACCTCGATGAATTTATGTTTATTGACAACCAAGACAACCCCCACACACACACACACACCGGAGGCCCTTCTGCAAAGTGATTCTACATTCAGCCAAATTGACATCACTGTTAATCATCACATGTATATAGACAGAAAGTAAAATAGCAACAAAGTTGTGGGTAAAGATTGTAGGAATTCAGATACATATAGAAATATTCTTCCAAAATTTTTATGTATTTGAAAATTTTCTGACAGAAAGGTAGAGGAAAAAGTTGGGTAGGGGATTGATAGCAAGGCTGCTTCATGGAGCTACAGGTGGGTTCCTTGTGCTCTGCCTGTGTAGGAGGAGGCTGTAGAGCAGGCTCACACCTGCAGAGGGTTGCAAAGAGGCAGAAATGCTAACATTTAGGGGAAGATGGCTGGATGGGCGGAAGATGGGGGCGCTGGGAGGAACTCTCCTCTTGTCCCAGCTTTGTGCGGCTTCGGTTTGTGAATCATGAGACTGATCTTTTGATGGGTGACTCTTTGCCTTAAAAATGAATGTGTGAACGAATGGAGCGTGTTATCTAAGGAATGGACATAGAGAACACAGCAAAAACTGGACTTGGAGGTTCATGCCTCTGTTTCTAGATGTTCGGGAGGTCAAGAGAGGAAAATCACACGTTCAAGGACCGCTTAGTCTACAGAGTGGGTAAGGGGGCAGAGAGGCGGCTCAGTGATTGAGAACACTTGCTGCTCTTGCAGAGGACCTAGATTCGGTTCCCAGCACCCATGTTGGACAGCTCACAGCTGCCTGTAATGCCAACTCCAGGATAATTTGATGCCCTCTTCTGAGTGTTGTAGAGAGCTGCAGGCTGTGTTCCACCAGGCTCCCACACGGCTAGCTTTACACCAGAAATAACAACACACAAACTGTATTCATTTAAACACTGCTTGGCCCATTAGCTCTATCCCTTACTGGCTAATTCTGATATCCCCATCAACCCATCTCTAATAATCTGTGTAGCACCAGTCTTACCGGGAAAGATTCAGCATGTCTGACCTGGCGGCTTGCTTCATCGTGTCTGCCTCTGAGAGGAGCTGCATGGTTTCTGAGCTCACTTTCTCTTCGTCCCAGCATTCTGTTCTGTTTACTCCACCCACCTACGTTCTAGCCTATCAGGGCCAAACAGTTTCTTTATTACTTAACCAATGAAATCAACAGATTGATATATGACACTCCCACATCATCTGAGCACCAAAGGCACGCACGTGCATGTAAGTGCACACTCCCTACACACACACACACACACACAATCAAAAGTAATAAAAATAAATAAAATCTTTGTAAAATAACAAGCAATCCTTTTTCCAGAGTGAAGGTGTGGGCCCTCCTGGGGCCTTCTTCCTCAGCTTGCAGGCACCATCTTGCTGTCATGGTTGTCCCTCTGTGTACCAACATCCGCATGTCTTCCTTTTTTTTTTTTTTTTTTTTTTTAGTTTTTCGAGACAGGATTTCTCTGTGGCTTTGGAGCCTGTCCTGGAACTAGCTCTGTAGACCAGGCTGGTCTCAAACTCACAGAGATCCGCCTGCCTCTGCCTCCCGAGTGCTGGGATTAAAGGCGTGCGCCACCATCGCCCGGCCGCGTGTCTTCCTCTTATGAGGACATCAGTCTCACCAGATCACAGCATCTTAACTTGATCACCTTTTAAAGTCCTCACCTGCAAACATAGGACTTCAGCAAAGGGAGGAAGGGATGACAAAGGCTATACAAAGGCCACTGGGAAGATGGCAGTGCCCTGGTGGTAAATAATAGGCTCAAAATGCTGTGAACACCCTCGGTGCCACTGAGCTGGTTAGAAATGGTTGGTGTGGTACAATTTTTGTGACACACATTTACCCAAATGTAATAAATTTTAAAGAAGGGACACCCTAGACAGGCCTGAGACTTGGGGGCTTTCCTTTCCATGGTAAGACACATTGGCCGGAAAGCGTCTGGGAGAGTAGGGGGACATCAGTGTCAAAGAGGGGTCTGACCACAGCAGAGTCTCTGAGTTGGTTCTAGGCTTGCTAGCCTCTCCCCACTTGTGCTGTGGAAAGAGTGATTTTGCCCCATAGTTGCAAAGACCCTTTGAATAGATGACCCAGGCTCTGTGAGCAACACTGCCAGCTCCTGGCAGCCTGGTGCAGCCACAGCCTTCTGCACTGGCGCCTTATCTGGAAGCCGGTCCATCTTACAGTTTCCAAACTTTCCCCACAGCTGCCAGCCGCCATTTCTATAGCAACTGATGCCCTTTGCAACCGGGGGCGGGGAGTGCAGAGACCCTAAGCAGAGGAGAAAGGGGAGATGAGCTGCACAGACAGGTGATAGGTTGACAAACCCCAGAAGAAGATGGGGCCTACCGTTTATGCTGCTCTGTTGAGAGCCTTGGCAAGCACCCTTTGACCATCTTGTTTGATTTGATGTGTGATCTCCTGATGAAAGGAGAGGAGACAGAACACACTTGGCCAAAGCCACCAGTGAGGCACAACTCTAAGGGCCAAGGAGCTGGGGATGCAGGAAAATAGCTGAGCCTCATTAAGGCTTACTCTGTGTGCCTCCTGCCCCTCCCTTCTTCCTTGGAAAACTCCTCCAAGGAAGGGTGTTGCCTGGTGTTTCCAGCAGTGCTCTAGGAGGCAAGTTCCGTAAGCGCTCTGTGCTTACAGGAGAGGAGTGATTAAACCGGGTTAAATGTGATGTGCCTGCGGCATTTGAGGGTGGGACTAAAACTCTTCCCATTTCTTTCCAGTTGGCCACGGGCAGAGTGAAGGAGAGAGGATGGTGGTGTCGGACTTCCAGGTTTTTGTCAGAGATGTGCTGCAGCATGTAGACACCGTTCAGAAGGACTATCCTGGGGTCCCTGTCTTCCTCCTAGGCCACTCTATGGTAAGCAGGTCAGAGAGAAGTTAAAAGCAAGCCTGGTCCTGTCCTGTCCCACTAGCCTCGACCCGAAAGGAATGTCCTTTTCACAGACCCTATCTGTGGAGTCCCCTGCACCCCCAGCACTCAGAAGCTAAACTAGCTCCTGGAGGTCCTCATGCTCAGGGCTGGATGGATGACAGTGAGCAGGAACATCCCATGAAGCAGACCTGAAAGCAGTTTGAGTCCCTTTCCCTTGGAGATCTCTGAGCTCCAAGAACCAAGTTTAATCTCAGATGGCACAATTCCTTCCAGCAGGAAAGCTAGCAACAGGGGTCTGAGAAGTGCTGAGACCCAGAGGACTGCTCTGCAGGGCACCTCCTCACTGCCTGGCCCCTGTAAATGTTGGAGATTACAAGTCTTGCTGTCAGTTTCCTCTGGGCTTCAGACAAACAAAACTGCCTCTGCTGCTTCCTCCTCCTCCTCCTCCTGCTCCATCCACATCCACTCAGGACTGGATATTCTTCCTGGAACTTGAGTTTTAGAATCATTACTGAACACACACACACACACACACACACACACACACGTATCCATCTATTACTATAACTGGACTCCCCCTAAAGAAAGGAAACAACACATTTGTCTGTCAGAAGAGATGAATTGTGGGTCTGCTAGCTTTGGGCCTGAGACTAGAAAGCAATACATTGTACATTTGTAACCCACAAGCAGGGAACCTTCTTTGCATCTCTCTGAAATATTTGGCTTTGGAAAACCCAGAGAAGAGAAACATGCAATCAAACCCTACAGAGTCAGGCACGGTGGCTCACTCCCATAATCCCAGCACTCTGGAGACTGAGGCAGGAGAATGGTCATGAGTCTTTGGCTGTCCTGGGCTATAGAGTAAGACTCTGTCTCAAAAAAAAAAAAATAGGGAAGGGGAAAGGGCAAGAAGAGAGAAGGAGGGAGAGGAAGGGGGAGGGGAGGGAGAAAGGGAGGGAGGGAGAGAGGGAGAGAAGGAGAGAGGGAGGGAGGGAAAAACTGATGCTCAAGAGGCCAGTTTCCAGCAGCGGGATGCAGAGTTGATAGGCAAGGGGAAGCCACACCAGCTTTGGTCATTCTCTGGGTTACACTGGTTCTGACAAAGGCGCTGTTGAAGGAAATGGAAGAATCAAAGGTGACCGTGGAGTTTGTACTTGGGTGGCCAGAAAAGTTATAACCCATGACGAATGTGGAAACAAGAGGGAGAAACCTGAATGAAAGTGAATATGAGAGAGACCTCCTGGATGTGTCCATCCTAGAGATCCACGCTCGGGGAAGACCCAGCTAGAGCCGAGTCTTTGCAAGGCTCAGAGGATGGTGGGGAGAGCAGCAAAACTGAGGGGCACGTGGATCTGGAACAGAGCCACCTTCCTGAGTGCAACTGTTCAATCCACTGCCAGTCTTCACAGGGCCTCACGCCAGCACTCCCTGGGTCTGGGGAACCGGGAATACTAGCCAGGATATGAAATGGAGGGTTAGTCCCTCAGAGCCACTCTGCTACCTCCCCCACCCCAACAGCGGCAAACATGGAGAACAAAGGTCAAGAGACTAAATGGGCAAACTGGGCTAGAGATCAGAGCCTGCCTACTACATAGAAAACCCTGGGTTCCATCCCCAGCACTACAAAAACAAACCAAAAACAGATCCTACAACATTCCATACTTAAAATGCACTATGCTGACCTTCACACTGGTTCAGGGAGGCCCATGAACCACATTTTAAAAAGGGAACCGGGCTTCATAGTTTTCACTGCAAATACTAACAAATGTCAATATATTTTCTCCCTCTTTACACAACAGGAACATAATCATTCTTCTACATACTGCTTTTTCTCCACAAACAAAATATGGGTACGTATATCATATTAGTATGTACAGCGCTTCCTCACTGTTAACATAACAGCTTTAGGAGATAAATTTTACACACTGCAGAACTCATCCCTTTATCCAGGGGTTTTAGTAGAGCCACAAACTTGAGCAAGCACTGCCACTACCTAACTCTAGAACCTTTTCCTCATCCCAGGGATAAACTCATCAGTAGTCACTGGTTTCTCCCACCCAAACCTCTGGCACCCACAAATCCACTTTCCATTTCTACAGATTTGCCGGGCTGTGCAGGTCACTGAAAAAGCAGCAGACACTATGTGGGGTTTGTGACTGGCTTCCTTGGGGAAAGAAGCACACTGTTCTAAAGATTGCAGCATGAGCCAGTATTTCACTCCTTTTTATGACTGGTTCATACTCTTTATAGGAACATTATGTACTTCATTTGGCCATTTATAAGTTCCTAACTGTTTCAGTCACTTGTGGCATTGGCTATGATGAATAACACTGCTATGAACATTTGTGTACAAGTTCTTGTGCAGACATGTGTCTTCAATTCCCCTGAGGATATACCTGCTGGGAAAACTGCTGAGTCACATGCTAACTATGTTTAACCTCTTGAGGAATTGCCAAATTGTTTTCCAAAATAGGTGCCCTTCACAGTTCCACCAATAGTGGACGAGGACACCAGTTTTCCACCTTTGCAGAGACAACCACCTGCATGTCTGACCGGGTCAATGATGGGAGGAGAGTCTTCTGTTTTGTGTTAATTTCATTGGTTAAGTAATAAAGAAACTGCTTGGCCTCATAGATTAAAACATAGGTGGGAGGAGTAAACAGAACAGAATGCTGGGAGAAAGAAGCTGAGTCAAGGAGTCGCCATGATT
>NW_004949099.1:3100854-3107216 GCF_000317375.1 Microtus ochrogaster
GGGAGGGAGGGAGGGAGGGAGGGAAAGAGAGAAGCAGGAAGGAAGAGGAGGAAAGAAGGAAGGAGTGATCTGCCTGCCAGTGGGTGGAGTCTGCTCCAGGTCCACACTCATGCTCTTGGCCAGCATGGAAGCAGGTGAGGGGGTCAGGGTCACGCTGATTAGAAGCTGGTGCCACCCTGTCCTTTTCGCCTTGCAGGGCGGTGCCATCTCCATCCTCGCGGCTGCAGAGAGACCAACCCACTTCTCTGGCATGGTCCTGATCTCCCCTCTGGTTCTTGCCAGTCCAGAATCTGCATCAACTTTCAAGGTAAGAGGACACTGCAGTCTGTAGGGACCCAGAAGCTTCTTGAGTGTGATGCACCCCCTTATAGCTGGAGTCTGTGTCAAAGGCTCCACTGTTGTCCCTCAACTTCAGACACTATTGTGTGACAGATTGACGTCAGACAGTCGCCAGGGCTTAAGTTGAAGTCAGGTATGTCTTTCCCCTCAACACAAAAGAAAAGGCTTCCTGTTTGTGCATGTTGTGCTGGCCAAAGTTAAGAGAAGGAAAGGTTACAGTTGTTCTCAAGCTGGCAGAGTCACGTTTGCTGACAAGTCCCACGCAAGTGTGAGCTTCTGTACCCGAACGTTTGCCAGCCTCAGCAGAACGCGAACTGGGAGTGGAGCGGCAGCTGCGGATCCTGTTCCCGGCTGCTCCGTTCCCTCTCTGAGCAATTCCACCCTGATGAACGGATGCATCATTTTGGATTGTGGGTATATCGTGCTGTATAACAGTTTGCTGCTGTTGCTAGAGCTTTGACCCCTTTTGACAAGGTTAACGAGGCAAGGAAACACCTAGAACTGAATCTAACCCCACTCCAAGAAAGGAGCCAAAGCCAGTCGCTCTGAGGGACTGCGGATGTGGCCTCAGTGCAGATCTGTCCTTAGGAGAAGCACCCAAGGAGTACCCCAGCCCTGGCAGAGGCTGCTGTGGCCTGGGCCAGCTCTCAGGATGCTTGGAGGGGAATGAGGGGAATGATGTGTCCTGGGTCCAGGTGCCCTGGGCAGCCTATAGTCTCACCATCAAATGATAACAGGAGGCTATTTCAATACCAGTGTGGCCTCTTGTTCCCCCGTCTCTTGGGACCCACGCAGTGGAAGCTGGTACTTGTCTGTGTTCCCAGGCAGCGCAGTGGCATCATGGAAAGGTGCAGAGGCTGTGGCCTTCTTCACATCTGCCCTGGTGGCTGTGGTTTTATGGGGCAAGGCCAAGTTAGTCTGAGGCACTGTTCCAACTTGAGTAAGACAGAGGTGAGAGGGGATGGCTTCATTCTGGAGGCCTGTGCACCGAGGAGTCTCCAACTGTGTCAGGAGTTGCCATGTGGAGCTGTGTGTTCACCCACACAGTCCCAGACTAGAGAAGAGGCAAGACCCGTGTGCTAGGGGTGGGGACACGGAGGCTTGGGAAGGGGTAGTTAGCCAGGGTTAGCGAGTGGTAGATGTGAGCCCCGGTGGGGCTGCCCCCACAGAGAAGAAAATGGATGTTTCCCCCTTAGAGACAATCCACAGAGCCTTTTAGATAAAGTGCACCACAGCAGCTGTGCCCAGAGGAAGGCCGCCAAGGTTTCCTCCCAGGGTCCCCTAGGGCTCTGTCTAGGACCAGCAGTGGCCACACTTGTGAGCTGGTGACCTTTCAGGTTTGGTACTAATAGATCACCTTGTCAAATCAGGAGCCGGGGTCTCTAGGGGGACACAGGTCTCCTCTGATTTAC
Source organism: Microtus ochrogaster (assembly GCF_000317375.1). Taxonomy (NCBI): domain Eukaryota; kingdom Metazoa; phylum Chordata; class Mammalia; order Rodentia; family Cricetidae; genus Microtus; species Microtus ochrogaster. Next base: position 3,102,606 of record NW_004949099.1, read on the forward strand.
CAAGACAAATTAGATTTCCCCTGGCCTGCCAAGGGCCAACCCCACCCATGTCTCTTGCTGCCTCCAGGCTTCAGCCGGTATTGTCTTGGACTGGCACAAAGTGTGATTCCCGGTTCACCTGCTTGGGTCATGTGGCTGCTCTCCACACACGGCCTTCTCAGACAGGCTCCCTGAGAGGGGCTCACTGCATCTGTTTTTCTCAGTGTAATTTTAAATATTGAAGAATAATTCAGAATTCAAATACTAAAAGATGGGAAAAGGTATGGAGAAAAAGCCTGCCTCGGGGAGCGAGCAGCAGTTATGCTGAAAGAGTTCGCTTAGGAGATACAGTTGGTGTGCACATGCATCATTTGTTCTGGCTGCAGATGGGGGCTTGTTCCACATATCATGGGGAATATTATTACATGTTCCTTTGGTTGGTCTGCTTGTTCTTTGAGGGGTTTGGTTTGGTTTTGTCATTTTTATTATATGTCTTGGTGGTCTTTCTTCATCAAAATCTGAATGGGATCTACCACAGGTTCAGATCCTGGCTTAGAGCTCCCCGAAAAGCAAACACCAGCCCCCCCACCCATTTCTAGTCACTTGCTCCTGTGAGCCTCACAGATGGACTGTGCTCTGGGAAATGAAATGGAGGTGGGGTTCACAGGCAGGGGATTCTGAGGGGTGGAGGAGGTGAGGACTCAGAGTTGAAGGGTAGGGGTGGAGGGGGAGCTTCCCCACTTGTCCTGGGAATAGCCCCAGAGCCAAACGGGTCCTGAGCTCACTTAATGGTGCTGGCATGCAGCTTGGTGGTGGGCACTGGCCTCCAGTGAGCGAGTGTGGGACCCGCACAGCAGAACCCAACACAGGAAGAAAAATCCCGGGTCCTCAGACTGCATCATCCAGCCAGTACTAGCCTAACCTCAGCTGGTCCCAGATAACACATCCGTCTTCTGTCTTCGTACGCATGTGGGTGTGGAAGGTGACCAGCTTCACCCCTGGGATGGGAGGGTGCCCAGTCACCACCATCTGCTCTTTCCACCGAGGCTCTGTTCGGACAAGCTGGGATATATTTAGCCTGAGGAAGAGACTGGGGACAAAGACAGCAGCGCCCAGCGCTCTCTGCTGAGGAAGTGGTTTCACAGGGAAAACGGCAGCAGCAGAAATTTAGAGACCAAAATTGCAGAGAACAAGTTTGAGCCGCTGCCCCGGCTGTCGCCTCAGTCTCGCGTGTCTTCTAGGATCTCTGCTTTTTCTAGGAGCCTCAAGGAAGCAAAACTCCTAGTCAGGACTGGGCTGGGGCTGCCAGGACTGTCATGAATGGAAACCATGTTCCTGCCTGAGGTCCCTGGAGTCCAGAGAAGGGCTCTGCAGGGTCCCTAGCCAAAGTATGGAGAGGGGCTATCTCCAGGAGCCCCTGTGTCTCCCAGAGAACACCAGCTGCTGGGACAGGAAATGACTCCTAATTCACAGGAGAGGAAATGAGGCCATTGTCTTCCTCAAGGTCAGCTTGATTGCTACTGAGCCAGGGATCCAGCCCCCTTTCACCCTAAACCGTGACCTTGGTCATCTTCCTGTGACTAGATCCTACTTCCCATCTGAACACGCCAAGCCTGTTTTTGGCAGTGGACTCCATCCAGTGAGCTGGAAAGAGTATGGAGTGGAGAGGGAATGGGACGGGCTGCAGGTGAGTGGCCTGGCGGGGGCCACTGGGGTAGCCACCATAAGCTCTCAGTGTGACTACCCCTCATGGGCACCTGCTCTCTGAGAGCTGGGGCTTAGATCTCCAAACCTGTGTCTTGAAAGCAAGCTCTCCACCCTGGAATCATCTGAGTCCCTGGAAAAGCATGGGACGGCTACATTTCTATTGCACGATTGCCTGGCGAGCTGCATTCCTGCCCAGAACGACCTGAAGCGACCCTAGGAAGCCTTGCCAGATCACAGACGCGCCATCGCATGGCCTCCTGAATGCAGTACAGCTTGCGGGAACCACGTCAGAACGAAGGGGCCGTAATTACTTCTCACAGCAAGTTCTTCACAGGCAGAAGCTTAAAAATGATCGCAGGAGCCGTTAAGGCCTTTGGATCAATAAAGGCATTTATGCATGTCTCTGCTGTTTACAGTGACGGGTACTGCAGTTGATTCAGAGCTGTCCCCAGGGTGTGACAGGACTCAGGACACCCCCTCCTCCAGGCCTTGCTCATCAGGAGAGCAGCCTGTCGTGGGAGCGGAGTTTCTGTTTATAGGGGCTGCATCATGACCGGCAGCTCAGCCACAGAGCTAGTCGTGGGAGCACACACCTGCCATCCCAATTCTCCGAAAGTGGAGACAAAGAGTAGTGAGTTCAAGGCTAGCCTGAGCTACCCTGTGAGCTCATGTCTCAAAAAAGAGCATAAAAGTTTCAGGTCATACTCATACAAGTCTCCAGAGTCTCCACTAGGGGTGCTGTTTGCTTCTCATTCAATTGAGAAGCAAGGACCAAGGGCCAAGCTCTGCAGGGGTCAATCTCAGAAACACTCCAAGAATCCTTAAGGTGGCCTTTACTGACCCCATTTAACAAATGAAGAAACCATGTGATCCAGATATCACCCCTCCTGGAGCTTACCCATAGGAATCCCAGTTGGCTTATCACAGAGACACCTGCACACCAGGTTCACCACTGCGGTAGTTGGTGGCCAAGATATGGAACCAACCTCGATGCCCATCACCAGATGACTAGGTAAAGGAAGTGTGGTCTGTTCACACAATGGCGTTTTACTCGGCCCCAAAGAACAAAATTATGTCACTCACAGGAAATTTGATGGGCCTGGAGATCATTATGTGAAATGAAATAAACTAGACCCAGAAAGACAAATGTCACATTTCCTATCATATACAAGACCTGCAGCATACACACACAGCCACACATACTCACACAGACTCGTACTCACATATACACATATACTTGTACATAGCACACACATGCACATGCAACATAAACACATGTACACATGTATATGAAGACACATATAATCTGAAAAGGGGTACTATTGAAAAAAAGAAATGAGTTCAGTAATAAATAAATAAGGGAATGTGGGAGCAGGAGAGAAAATGGGGTAAATAGGGGCAAAATACATGGTCTACCTGAATGAAATGTCTACAAAACCCAGCAGGTTTTATAATGACTATATGCTAACATATGCTAATAAAAGTTGTTAAAGAGAGTTTCTCAAGGATTCAGCCCCACAGTTTACACCCAAGTTGACTAACTTGAGTCCAGCTTGCCTGTTGGGATCGTGGGGAAGGCAGGCAGCTCATAGTCTCCTCTTGCTGAGCTGGGTCCACGGCTGTCTCCATGCCTGCAGGACAACTTGAAGTATGTGAAGAGCCCTATTGAAAAGGCAGCTGAAGTGACGATTGCTTGGATACCGTATGCCTTCCACCTGTGGGTGAGCACAACCCCACCCTCCACCTCCTGGGGAAATCAGGAGCATGGCCAAGGCTTACAGATGTGATCACAGTTGCTTTCCAGGAGCCATCTAGCAACCCTGACTCCTCGCTCCCCAGGTTGTGGGATCTACTGTGGTGCCATCTTTCTCTCTGCCTGCTCGGCATTGGGCCCCTGTCTGCCTCTCCTCCCTCTTGTCCTTCATCCCATCAGCCCCCTTCCACTGCAGAGGTCTTCCTCCTCCCAGCCTCCATCCCTGCTGCCGTGCAGGGTGGGGAAGGGCCTCTCGCAGATGCTTGGTGCCCTGTGTCTCAGGAACAGCCCTCTGCCTGCCTTGATTTCCTGGTGGAAGCAGCTGCTAACGTACCTAATCTCTTTACGCCCTGTGGTGGTTGTTGTCCAAAGGCACGCTCCCCTCTGAACGGGTTCCATTAGAAACCTTATGTAGAACTTCTGACACATGTTAGAAAGTTGGTGACCAGCACTGGGCAAGCGTCAGCCTGCCCAGCAGAAGGGGCTGGTATATGCCTCCTACTCTGCCTGTGCGCTGGGGTCAGTGAGGTTTCAGGAGGTTCAGGTGGGATTTGCTGGGCCATACCTGGGACCGGAAGTCAGAGATCTTGGGGTGGCCTAGATATGTGTGAACCCTGGTCCTCAGACATCACTGTCTTTTGTTTCTTTTTCTGTTGCTGTGATAAAGAAGACTATCCTGACTAAAGCAACTTAAGGGAGAAGGGGTTTATTTAGCGCTCAGCTCCAGGTTACAGTCCTTTATGGTGGCGAAGACACAGCAGCAGAGGTCGAGGGAGCTGGTTACGCTGCGTCTGTAGTCAAGAAGCAGAGCGCAGCAAGGGAAGCTTGCTAGTGCTCCCTAGTGCTCATCTCCCTTCTCCATTTTAAACAGATCCTAGGAAAGTCCCGCCCACCGGAGGTAGGTCTTTCATCTTAATTATAACAACCAAGACAGTCCCTATCAGACACCCCCAGGGGCTATAACAACCCAGACAGTCCCTATCAGACACCCCAGGGGCTATAACAATGAAGACAATTCCTATCAGACCCCCCCCTGGGGCTATAACAACCAAGACAGTCCCTATCAGACCCCCCCCTGGGGCTATAACAACCAAGACAGTCCCTATCAGACACCCCCAGGGGCTATAACAATCAAGACAGTCCCTATCAGACACCCCCAGGGGCTATAACAA
>NW_004949099.1:3107530-3150292 GCF_000317375.1 Microtus ochrogaster
TATCAGACACCCCCAGGGGCTATAACAACCCAGAAAGTCCCTATCAGACACCCCAGGGGCTATAACAATGAAGACAATTCCTATCAGACACCCCCCCTGGGGCTATAACAACCAAGACAGTCCCTATCAGACACCCCTGGGGGCTATAGCAATGAAGACAATTCCTATCAGACACCCCCAGGGACTATAACAATGAAGACAATTCCTATCAGACACCCCCAGGGGCTATAACAATGAAGACAGTCCCTATCAGACACCCCCAGGAGCTATAGCAATGAAGACAGTCCCTATCAGACACACCCAGGGGCTGTCTCACAGGTGATTCTAGATGCTGTCAAGTTGACAACGAATAAATACTGTCACATCACCACCACACATGCAAACCCCTCTTTCATAGTTTTCTCTTCCATCCTTATCCAGGAATGGGGCATCTGCCCCGGGCATCGCCATTCTCTCTCCAGAGTTGGCTCGTACCCAGATCTCCCACAGCCACCAATATACTGAGACACTTCTGTTCTCTGGGTGGCATCCCGTGGGGCAGACCCTGACAAAAGGCTGCATCCCTGCAGGCTATGGCCCTCATCCATGTCTGTGAGTGGGCAGCCAGTCCTGTTGCTAGGACACCAGCATCTTCATCTATACAGCCAGCACTGGACATTCATTGTTGGGAGTTGGTGCTTAGGCAGTGTACTCCCCCATCCTGAGGGCTAGCACAGTAACTCCAGGGGGCAGGAGCGACTGTGTTTGAGCGGCCACTATGGCATCACCTCCCCCATACAGGCTGAGGCCAGGCCCGGTGTGTTCCCACCACATCTCCCCACTGGGCTTTAGGCTGCTGGGGAAAAGAAAATGACTGTCAGGGCACAGCCTCTGTATTGGGAAGGGAGGTGAGGCCACAGTCCACTGTTCATCTCTGTGGGGGGACAGCCTATTTTAAAGCAGCACATCTCAGGAGGTAGTGACCTCTCCCTCAACCCCTCAGTTTTCCCAAAAGGCTTCCTTTAGCTGCCCAAATGTTCCCCACAAATGGAGGAAGAAGACTGCTGGCTAGCAAGAGGAGACAAGAGATGTTTTCACTGTGATTCTCCCTTGGAGGCAGATTGCCTGGCACCAGAGCTCCTCTCTGCAGCCCCTTATGGCACTAGAAATGGCTCCAGCCATCCCAGTCCTTGTCTGCTTGAGAGCCTGGGGTGGAGGCCGCAGTACCTGACGGCATCCTGCTTCGGTTCAGGTGGGGCCACAGCAGGTTGCCCTGTCTGTTCCATGAGCAATACTGAATAGGACTGGAAGCTCTTTGCCCAGGGCCACATGGAATCAGGTGACATGGCAGCAAGAGAGGGATCTGGTGGTGGAGCTGTTGAAAGGGAAGAGGCACCATGTGGTTTCTCTCTGTTTCAGGCCAGTGCTAAGGCTGTCTCTGTCCCTCTACTTTGCTGTCCCTCTTTCCTGGTCCTGGCTCACTGTCTCCCGTGAATGCGGCCGAGAGCGCTAATCTGTACCATATATAAGCACTCAACCACTGCAACCACCAATGCTCCCTGTGGTGACACGGTAGACGGTCAAGCGGTCTATCAATTGATCCATCCATTCTGCAGGGAGGATTTTGCAGTGGGTTGCCAGCTGTTCCCTGGCTTGTGGCTGTGGCAAAAAAAATCATTTGGATCAAGCAGAGGGAGACAGTGCCTGGGATAGTGGTATAAGCACACCTGTCTTTCTGTAGCCTGGGACCTTGCTGCAACCTCTGAGAATATCAGGGATAGAGGGGACCAGCCATCAGCCCTCACATGGATTCAGGAGCTGGGACGGAAGTCGTGGAGAACAGCAGAGTGTCTGGAAGTCAGTTCTATGAAACTTGCTGGTAGTGTGAAGATTTCTCCATAGCAGTGCTGCTACAAGACTCCAGTGCTCAAGGAGGCTATGGCCCTGGACACCCCTTTGCTTCAGTCTGAGTTCAGTGAAAGCCACAAGCCTGCAGCCCACAGCTTCCTTGCACTTACTGGCTGTTTTTACTTTGTCCTTAGATTTTGTAACTTTTGAAAGCACAGATTCCAACTCCAGAACTCGGGCTCCCAAGAAAGCCCCTGCTTCTTGTATTTTACAGATGTTTTCTCCAAGCGTTTGTTGGCGTTTCCAGATCCTAATCCCTTCCCTTTCAGCACAAGTGCTGAGCTGCTGCATAAAACCCATCTCTTACACACACACACACACACACACACACACACACACACACACACACACCACTCATACTTCCACCCCAGATGGCTTCACAGAGTGGAACCTATTAACACCGACACAGGGTGTACCGATGGAGTCCTCTTGTGTCTACACTGGACTGTCCGGCACTGGAGCCCAGGGCTCTGGCACCCTGGCACAGTAGCAGCAGCAGCAGCAGCAGTTAACACCAGTGAGCTTTGTTTGCCTGGATGCCAAGGTGCGTCCAGAGTGCAATGAGCTAAGATATTCTCAGAGGTAGGAGTTTGCAGCGCCCTCTATGGACAGGCAAGATAGGGTGTTCAGAGTACACTCCAGCACAGTGTCCTCTATGGGCAAAGCAGGCCTTACTCTGCCTGGTCAGAGGAGGCAAGTTGGCTGAATGAGGCTGGGGGAGTCCTGGCTACAGCATCATCTGGAGAACGTCAGTGGCTGCTGCGGGCATCAGAAGGAAGAGCTAGAACGCTCAGGTGCTATCATGGAAAGAGAGACAGGCAGAGAAGGGGAGGCACAGTAAAAAAGGCAGGTGTGTTTCCAGTCGGCCCTGCTGACCACAGGGGGGCCAAGCCTCCGTTGTCCCAGTATCCCAAGGTTCTAATATTTTTTTTTTTTTTTACAAATGCTGGATGACAGTTAAGCCCTACTCAAAGGATCTAGTCAATATCACCTAGCAGAGGCTTCCCATGCCACAAACAATTCACCTACCATCAAGAGACCAACCTGTGTGTCAAGCACCCTCCACACCTAAGAACTCACTCTTTACCAGCTCCTATGGTTCTAATTTCAGCATTTCACTTCTGACATAGCTTCTTTCGCCCGAAGTGTCTGCACTCATTGCAGACGTGAAATTAAACAGCCTCTCTCAGAAGGCAAACGTGCCAGACTGAGAATATCTGAGATCCGAAGTGGGGGCTGGGCTGAGACCGAGTCAGGCTCATCGTGTTGGCTGGGCATGTATAGAATGCCAGGCTTTATCACACAGAATGTTATTAATCTTCCCTGTGGTCTGTTTGGGGGAATGACAGGGTCCCCACCGGCAGCTGTGCCAACAGAGCTCAGTATTGAGGACCCAGCCTGTGTTCCTGGCTCACGGAGCTGGGAACCAGATAGGGGGCTCCTTCCCTCTGCCACAGGACTTCCTGTTCAGGCTGGTGATGGTTTGTTTTCCATGTGGCGGAACATAACATGCAAGCGATTCTCTCTGATCCAAGCTGCCCTGCTTTCTTTGCTCGCTGACAGCTGATGCAATGATTCTAACTCTGCTGCGTCGTTGTGGTGCCTTGGAGAAGGGGTGCATCCCAGGGCACAGCCTCTTCAGTGGCTCTCAGAAGCCATTCACAATTACATCTGATGCGTAGTTATATCTGCACAGAATTCAGAGCAAGAAAACAGACGCGGTGGTCACACCAGCGGGAGAGCAGCCCTGCGTCGGGGCCCTGCGTCCCGAGCATCAAGAGCATCAAGGCCAGCACACTCAGCAGGAGTGCCAACTCCTTGCCCAGGTGGTACTCTAGCCCTCCAGCGTGGATGGCCTGCACTCATGACTCTCTTTTTACCTCCCTGCCCAGGTCCTTGCTGCCAAAGTGCTCAACTTTGTCCTGCCAAACATGTCCTTGGGGCGCATTGACTCCAGCGCGCTGTCTCGGAACAAGTCGGAAGTGAGTGCAGATGGACATTGGGGTGTTGGGAACAATACTCAGGTGAAGGCGGGGTCCAGGGAGATCTGACCTCGGCTCTATCCTCGCCACTCTGCTGCCATTTCTGGGTGGTAGGAAGATGGGGACACAGTGGAGTGAGAAGTTTTGTCCTTGTCTTGGGTTAGGGGAAGGTGGAGAGTCTGAGCTCCACTCCAGACAATCAGAGAGCTAGATGGAGGATGCCGTGCGGTTAGGGTGGAGGACGCTGTGCGGTTAGGATGGAGGACGCTGTGCAGTTAGGACGGAGGACGCTGTGCGGTTAGGATGGAGGACGCTGTGCGGTTAGGGTGGAGGACGCTGTGCGGTTAGGACGGAGGGCCTGCTTAGGGGTCCCACTGCTGGGCTAGCCTGAGAACTTGCTGGGAGTGCCCACTGGTGGATTGATCGTGAAAACCTGAAGGCTTGAAGAAGTAACCCTGGACATGTAGAAGATATCAGAATTACCCTGACAACTATGCAGACTTGTTGCCACTTTTCTGCCTTGGTTTCTTTTCTTACCTTAGGAGCTTGAATCACAGGCTCCCCAAAGACCCTAAACCCCTCCCCCCAGGGTGGGGACTCTGGCAACCCCTGTGCCCTGGCCTGCTTTCCTGGGCAGTCAGACTCTGGCTTCCTGGTCGGGTTCCACCCTGGGGCACATTTAGGTCTGGGGCAGAGAATGCCCTTGTCATCATGCTGGAAAGTGGAAAGTCCCCAGGCTTCCCGCCAGCTGTGTAAGAGACAGGTAGGGGGCTGGAGTGTTGCTCAGGGTGGAGAACAAGAAACCCTGGTTCCTATCCTCAGCTCAAGGGGGAAAAAATCCATGCAGGGGCATTCCAGGAAACCTGAGGGCTTTGTTTCAGGGAGCTGTTCATCTTCCCTTAAACTTTTAATACAGCTTTACTCTAAAACCTGTAGTGACTCTCAAACCCACATTCTGGGGCCAAATTTAACTGCCAGGGGATGGAGAGGGTGGGCAGCTTATATGACCCTTAGTCTTTCTAAATGTTTGAAAAGACCCAGAAAGGCCAATGCCAACCAGTGGACATCAGCTCTTAAAACTTGTTCCTTTTGCTGTGCTGGGCCCTTCAGCCCACTCCGGGTGCCTTTGCTCTGTGGTAGAGACTACTGGCATGAAGGGGGTTTCGTGGCAGGCAAGATTCCTTGACCTGAATCTCAAATAATGGGCCCAGCTTGAATTGGTGCTGGCTGGTGAGCCCAATCAAAGAGGGTGGCAAAGAGGGGCTTCCCTTGGACGTCTGCACCAAACAGCCGGGTTGTCTATCTTCCTACACAAATGGCAAAGGGAAAGAAAGGAGGAAGAAATCGTTCAAGGCCCTCTCTTGAAAAGCAGCAAGTCATTTCTGAGGTCTTATGGAGAATGTAGGATACTGTGGAGGTGCTCTCAGGTTCCACAGCCCCCAGTTGCCTCTTGTGTACTTTGGGCCAGCTGAGAACTTAAGATGTCTCCCTGCAGGGGACATGGGACTGGGGGTTCTGAGCACCCTGGAGATCTCGGCCTTCGAGTGGCTAGAGCTCCCCCGGCCCCCATCCTTAGAGTCTCTGCCTCCTTGCTGCCTTTCAACCTGTGCTGAGCATTAAAAATAGCCACTCCATCCACCCAAGAGAAATGGCGAGAAGAGGCCCCACCCAGCAGCGCACAGCGGGAGTCTTGAGGCTCATCTTTGTAGGGCACATTGCCCATGGCGCCCTATAGTTAGGAAAGCCTCCAAACACCAAACAATGCTCCCCTAACTGGCCAGTGCAGGCTGGGGGACTGAAGGACTGAAGCTGGGCGCTGGGGGATAGCACAGGAGGAAAGGCGAAAGGGCAGAGGTGGGGTTGGGAGAAGCAGGTGTTTCCTTGGGTTTGTCATGGCACAGTACTCTAGCCCACCCAATGCTGTTAGTGCCTCTTTACATGGCCAGCCCTGAGTCTTGTTCTCTGTGGAGCTTCCTGAAGCTATAATCTTCCTTTCACATCTTCTGGACACCATAGCCCCTTCTGTCTCCTGGTAACCATGAAGTTATGGAAGCCTACCTGGGTCAAAAGAAAGCAAATCACTCACCCAACAGCACAGTTAGAAAGTCAGGATTTGAGCCCGAGTTTATCTCTGGGCCAAATGCACTTGATACTAACACATTGGGAACAAAAACATAACTATCGAGAGAGAGATGGGGGAGGAGGGAAGGAGGGAGAGAGACGGAGGGGGGCTCTTTTATTGAAATCACTGAGCTACGCAAACATTTCATGTGTCGGTCACCCTGCAGCCCACAACAGGAAGGACAGCATTCAGCCGGGTGTTGACCCTAGCTAGTCACTCCCTGCCCGTGCTCAGCCCATCTTTAGTCCTGACAACCATGAATTTTTCCAAAATGCTAGCTGAGCTGACTCAGTGCCGCTCTTTCTAGATGGGCATGAAGCCCTGACTTCCACTCTTAGAACCACAAGAGAGCCACACAGTGACCAGACCAAAGGATTCGGAGCCTCCCTCAGTTTCCCTGAATGGAACATGTATCTCCCTCCCTCGTGTCCTTGCTGTAGTTCTATCTGGGACCTGCCTTTCCTTGACACTGTTGGTGCTCCTTCCCCAGAAGGTGCCATTGTGTATACAATGTCTGTGTGACCAGGAAATAGAAACAAAGCCAAGATCAGGAAGGGCTGGGCCCTGAAGCAGCTAAACCCAGGAGTAGACTCCTTTGGGACCTAGCATATTGGGACACTCCAGGGAGCAGGATGAAACCTCTGGGAGGATATTAATAGTGGACTTTGTACAGCAGGTGGGCTGGAGCCCACAAGGCCACCATCCCCAGCTCCTGGAAGAGATTAGCATAGATGCAACATGAACGTATTCAGAAGCAGCAGTTTGGGAGGCAGGAGCTGGTTCCTTTCCTTCTTTTGCCCCTTGCCTTCTCAGAGTCAAGACACCCTTTCTGTTTGCTGTACCACCTAAGGGTGACCCTCGCCTTAGTACTTCTCACTCTTTAGAGAAGAAAGCAAATCCTTGACCCAAAGCACATGGCCATTTCCTTTACTTGCTCCTTATTGGCCAGGATATGATCACATGACCACATCTAACTGCAAGGGAGACTGAGATGTGTATATTTTAAATGAGAGGTTATGTACCCTGCCCAATGCCCAGGGCTCTATAAGGAAAACAGGAGTTGAGGCAGTAATGCCAGTGGGCCAGTAGACCTCTCAGTACCTTAGTTTCCTCGCCTGTATCACATGGGTAGTAAGCGCCTTGATTCCATTGTGAGGCATTGCATCTGTAGGAGGAGCTGAGATGGCAGCTGTTGAGCTGTATACACAGTGGGGTCCTGGATGGCACCCCCAACACCAGGCTGTGCCCATGCTGGTGTGTTTGTGATAGGTGGCACAGCTGTTGCTGCCACTCTTACTATTGCCATCAAGACTTTGCCAACCTCAAGTCTAGGGTTCTTCCGGTGTCCCCGTAACCCTCCTCCAGGTAGGACTCCCTGGAGTCCCTGGGTCCATGGCCAGATCTCCCCACACTGCCCCTGCACTGCTCCGTCAGACTCGAGTCCTCTCTTAGCCTGCTGAACAGATGGTCTGGCTCTGTGGGGTTCTCGCCAGCTCAGCTGCAAGAAGTGTTTAATCTGTCTCGTGCAGCTCAGCACAAATGGTCAGCTTGGTGGGGCTCAAATCCAGGATGCCAGGGTGACTGCAGGACAGCCTGTCCCTTCGTCCATGGGTCTGGAATTCTAGCCAGGCCACCTTCAGAGGGGTGGCAACAGAAGGGGATGATCTTAAGTCAGGGTTCAGGGGCTCCTGCCATACCAGGCCTGGTAGCATTCCCTTCCCCTCACGTTGGTCCCACCATCTGGTCGTCCCAAACCTGCTCAGAGTCTACCTGCAAGGAGAAAATTAAGCAACAGGTGTCAGAGCTTCACAGCTATGCTTGGGAGCCTAAGAGACTTATGGGAGGGGGACTTCCTACTCCAACCCATAATCCCCAGCCCTTTACCCTGTATAGAGACAGTGTTGGGAATGGGGACAAGAAAACCCTCTCTGGTACCTCAGAGCTGCTCGAGCCAAATAACCCGAGTAGAGGACACGGTGTTCTCGTGTTTTGGTTTTGTTTTGTTTGTATGTGTGTGTGTATTTTTTTAAAACTTGAGACAAGGTCAATGTGACCTTGAACTTACGCTCCCCCTGCTTTGGCCAGGACTGGGGTTATAAGCATGTGTCACCTCCATGTTGCCGATTTGTAAAAATCCACCTTAGTATTGGAAAATTTCTACAGACTTTTTTGTAGACAGTCAGCCCTCCATATCCTTGGACTCCATATGGAAGAATCCAAACAGCTGTTTCTTATCTGTCCTGCAAAGCCCAGCATTCCTCTAGTGCTGACCGTGGCCTTCATCTGAGCGTCTAGAGATGACTGAAGCATAGGGAAGGGTAGGCGGGGGCTCTGCTCAGACAATACTTATCAAGCTACCTGATCATCTCAGACTTTGGGGATTCTGAATCTGCTCCCCAGTGTACACTGAGTCAGATTGTAGGAAACTTAGGTCTGAGTGCAAAGGTTCTGAACCCAGTTTAGACCCCGGTTCTCCAGGAGCTGAACACATTGCCAGTCTCCATAACCCTTGGGCAGGCAGAAGGACAGCCTCTTGGAGCCCATAAACTGACAGGCTCTCCTCCTCTCAGGTCGACCTATATGACTCGGACCCACTCATCTGTCACGCAGGGGTGAAGGTATGCTTTGGCATACAGCTGCTGAATGCTGTCTCGAGAGTGGAGCGCGCAATGCCCAAGCTGATACTGCCATTCCTGCTGCTGCAGGGTTCTGCTGACCGGCTGTGCGATAGCAAAGGTGCCTACCTGCTCATGGAATCATCCCGGAGTCAGGACAAGACACTCAAGGTAAGGGACAGGAGACATGACTTCCCCGGAAGCACTGGTGCGGGGTTAGAGGCAAATGCACTCTGTGACAGCGCATTGGTCCCCAGCCCCTCACTTCACAAGAGTGAAGAGAATACTATGGGCAAGAGAAAGGCGTGCAGTTGGGCACAGGAGACACTGTCTTCTCCTAGCTTCAGGACTCCCTGCGATGCCCCAGTGCCCTCAGGACACACAGGGACTGTGGGGTCAGGGAGTGCCAGTTCTGGGACACTTGGATGGGTCTTGTCTGCAAGGGCATCTGCAGGAGTTGGCCCTATGGTTGGGGTCTCTGAGGACAGGCCACAACTTGATGATGTGACATGTTAGACACAGAGAGCAGTCAGAGTACCTACCACTCAGTGGTTTTCAAGACATAGGGTCTGGGGTCCAGATATACTTGCCTTCTGTCCCATCAAACTAGGAGGCACCCCACCTGAGGAGGTTAGACCCTGCTGGGTACCAGTCAGACAATGTGGAACCCTGAAACTGAAGCATACCCACCCTCTTGCCCACATGGTTGGGCTCCTGGCCTGGGCAGGTGTGGGGTGGGGTGCCACAGAATCTGGACTACATCCTCACTGTTACAGAGACAGTTAGGTGACTTCAGAAGTGGTGGAGTCAGTATTTGAACCGAGGTCCTTGGGCTTGAATCTGCAGTCCCTCCCAACCTGCCACTACTCTGGCAGAGACGTGTATCTTGGCAAATTGTCAGGGGCTTCTCTGGCCTCGTTCAAGGGGCCCAGCTCCACCCTCCCAGGAGAATTAGCTTTTCACTCGCTCAGCTGCTGTCTCTTGAGTGCTGACTTGGTGGAGGTCCTGAAGACAGTCTGACAAAGGCTCCCCTCCCCTGGAACCTGTACTCCAGTGGGTGAGCCAAGAGCAAATGGGTGCTCAGGACGGCTGCAGACAGGGCTCGGGGTCTGCAGGACAGAGGGGTGCCAGAGCACTCCCCTCCCATGGACTTAGAGGGAGAGTAGCCATGGAAGAACACTCCAGACCAACCAAGCAAGGGAAGTGGGGAAGGGGGTGGGAGGCCCTTGGTCTTGGCACAGGGAGCAGCTGTGAGAACAAGGCTGGCACAGGAGGAGGCGCTCATGAGAAACACTGTTCACAGCTGAGCTGAGGAAACAAGCGTGTCGCCTTCAGATGGGAGACGCCTGTGCCCGCTGGAGCACAGTCCCACCTAAAGAGCGAATGCCCGCACCACGTGGAGGCTTCTGGAGGGTGGTAAATGTATCAAAATCAAAATGAGGCAGGCTCGGAAAGCCAAGAGTGGCGTGCACTTATGGACATGTGTAAACTAAATCCCCAAAGCCTGCACTATAAACATTTAAATTTCAATTCCCAAGGCTGGGGGAGTGAGGAGGGAGAGGCAGGAGGACTGGTAGGTTAGAGGCAAATGCAGTCAGGTGGCTATGTCCTGAGGTTCTGTAGCCCACTGAATAGTTCAGAACAGAAGAGGCATGTTGAGTGCTCTTAGCACAGAGAAGTAAAGGATGTGTTGATTGCTTGACACAGTATTGACGGATGCTCCTGGGGCTTGGGGTCTCTAAAAGCAGGCGACTTCACCTCTGAGACAGGTGACCCCAGCAGATAGCAGGAAGAAATCCTAAGACAAATGGCAAGTAGCTAGGTCTCACTTCTGAAGAGGGCTGACCGAAGGGACATCCTAGTCAGCCACATAGTACAGGGTTTCCAAGCAATGAGTAGTTTCTAGACTGTTGGGACTATAGGAGCCACGGGCAAGGGAGGGGGCTGACCTGGACAGGCCAGAGCCACGGTGTGTTTGAAGGCCACTGGTCTGCCTTTGGACACTGCTGGGAAGTCCAGAGTTATTCAAGCATCAAGTGGCTCTGAGTAGGGCAAGTGAGATCCCTGGAGACCTTGCCAAGGGCCACCGCTCTGGGTTGTGGGGAGGGAGGAGTAAAGAATGAAAGGAAGTGGTGGAAGGTGGGGGCGTGAAGATGGGCAGAGCTTCCTGGCAGGAAGGTTCTGGGGATCTAAGCTGTACCAGCAGCCCTGGGAATAGCATGGAATGTCCAGACTGTGGCAGAATTGTAATGGGATTAGAAAATGCTGGCTGGAGCAGGGCAGAGGCGAGCCATACCTGCCTTCTCAGCCACCAGCAGCCCGGGGTGGGAGGATGACTTAGGGTTAGACATTTATGCTAGCCTAAGCAACATGGCAGTGCTCTGCCTGAAAATGAACTAGGGGAAACGTTGGGAATGATTGCCACGTGAGCTCAGAAGTATGACATTGTGCACTCCTGTACCCTGCCTATCCCACACACGGGGTTAACTCCCTGGCTCTTCTGATTGCAGATGTATGAAGGTGCCTACCACGTTCTCCACAAGGAGCTTCCAGAAGTCACCAACTCTGTCCTCCATGAAATAAATACGTGGGTCTCTCACAGGATAGCAACGACAGGAGCTTGGTGCCCACCCTGAATGTACCAGCCAGGCAACCAGCTTGTGGTCTGGAGGAAGCAGGCAGAGGAAGGGCAGTGCTGACTGGCTCGAAAAAAAAAAAATAATCGCAAATTGGAGGGAACCCTAGTGCAATTTACTCTGACAAAAAAAGCTAATTTGTTATATATAAGGCTACTGGCCACTGGCTCTACCACCTGAGGGTAGCACTTTATGAAAGAGGAGTATATTTTCTACACAGAGACTGTGTTGGAATGTCCTAAGAATAAACAATTCAGCCTCTGCCCACCTCTCCCAGCTCCCATGGGGTCCAGGGACTCTCTTGCAGTCCCATGTCCCAGCCTGCAATAATCAGAGGTCTCTTTCCTCCTCTCCCAAGCCTTCTCTGACGGGCTGTTCTTTGGCATGTGACGAGGTGGCCTGTGTCCCCAGAGCTAGCTCCTTAGGCTCATGTGCCCCTCTAAGGCACTTCCTCAAAATGGACAGCCACCCTATGACCTGGTCAGCGACTTCTCAGATGGAAGTCGGGCTGTGGGGAGGGAGGGTGGCCATTCTCCCCACACAACTCTTCCCCCTGCTGGGAGTTAGGTTACCCTCAGCAGGTCTGTGTATCCAGAGAGGCACCTTTTCTCAGGTCACTAAGTACCTACCCCATGCTGAGAAGGGTGGCTTTAAAGATAAGCATTTAATATATATGGTATATTCTAAAATAAAGACTATATGGGTGGATGGGTGAAGCCTGGACAGCTTTAGAAGAACTGGTACCCCACACAGGGCTGGTCTTCTGAGGGCCAGTCCCCTAACTGAAGACTGCCTGGCTCTTCTTGCAGAGAAAACACAAGGGACAGAGGACTGCGGCCTGGGCTGTCCCTCTGTCCAGAGCCACTGGGAGTTGTTTGCCAGTAGCACAGCTACCTCTGGTGGCAGAGGAGACTCTCATGAAGCCATGGTGCTGGCTGCCTGCCCAGGGCAGCAAAGGCACTCAGTGACCACCTGCAGACAAGGACCACAGTTGTCTGCACCCCATCACAGGCTGCAGCAGGATGGCCCAGCCAGGCCTCATAGAGGCTACCCTGGAGCAGTGAAGTGCAAGCCCCTGCCCTCTCAGGTGCCCGCCCAGAGGCCCGCCCCAGGCCTCACTTAGCGCCAGCAATAACTGGGGCTCACTGCCCTCCTGGAGCACTTTCATCTTCACAGAGGGGCTTGCTGTTACCTCAGGAGTCTTGTTAGTGCACATAGGACCCTGGGAAGGGGCACTGCTGCCAGGGAGAGCTGCTTGGCTGCAGGGAGGGGAGAGTGGGCCCTCGATTCTCCAGGAAGCTGCCACCTGTCCACCTAGGTCCCGTCCTTTCCGGAGTTTATTCTAGGTCCTGGGGAGGGTTCTCTGCCTTCTCCGGTGGCCCTGACCATGCATGGCAGTCAAAAGCTGGCCATACTACAGGCCATAAGGACACTACGCCCCTCATCAGGGCCAAGCACTGCATGCAGGGAAGGCAGGGCCCTCTTAGCTCTGCATCTGTTGAGAAAATAAAGATATAAAAGTGTGCTAAGAGGGTCAGTCAGCACTCCAGGCTGCTCAGGGAGCCTGGTCAGCAGCAGACAGGCATGGGGTGTTTCTGTTCTCCATTAAGAAAAAAAAAAAAGGACCCCACTCCAGACTACTTGTACCCCTGGGCCCAGAGCCACCCAGGGCTGCTCCCAGAAGCACATGCTGACAATGCCACTTTCCAAACCACATGCCCCACCTGGGCTGGTAACTTTCGTGCATGACTTCATTTACAGAGATGCGTGTGCATCTGGTTAAAGAACCATTAACACTAAAAGGGGGCAAATGACCAGAAACTGGGACTGTCTTGTGAAACCCGGAAGGGGACAGGCACATGACTGCATCATGTCCTGCATGACAAAGTCGGGGCCAGCACAGGGCTGTCTTTAGAGAGCTGGGCCAGCCTTGTGCAGGCTCTGCCCTTGACTCTGGAGGAAGCCTGACAGGCTGGGCTTCATAGTCACCCCACCACCAGAATGCAGAGGGATTGGGGTGTGGGAGGAAGCTAAGACGCACAAGGCTTGGCCAGAAGAAGGCAGAAGCCAGCAGGGGGCCAGGAGAGCGCACCACCCCAGGTGAAGGAGAGGGGAACCAGACCTGAGCACCTTTAAGAACATAGCACCTTCTCCAACAAGGATGGACTTAGTGCCCGAAAAGCTTTTTAGGAAAGGGTGCCACCTGCAGGTAGTAGGGTGTCTCAACGACTAAGTCCCAGTTCCTCGGTAGAATGGGGACTGTCCTCCCTCCACCATGGCCCCCTCAGCTTCTGGGTGTCCTGGGGACCACCATGAGAGCAGTCGGGGTGCTCTAATACCACAGGGCTCTACTCACATCCCACCCCTCAGGCCACCTCACACTTCCCTCTCTCTCCTGATTGCTATTGTAACTTCCTAGGGATCACAGTGGCTCACTGGTCTGTTGCTGTCACCACGCTCAGTCACTCCCCATGTGTACTCTTAGTGGGGAACCTATACCGGCTTAGAACTACTAAAGAAACCGATGTGCACTACAGCTCACCATAATAAACCATGTGCTTTTGGAGAGACCCGTGTCTGTGCCTGGCATCATGTTCTGTGTGTCAGCCCTTCCGCTAAGAGAACTGCTGACCTGTGCTGGAAGTGTCATGTGCTAGTCACCTGAAGTGAACTCAGCAGCCCTTCCAGGGCCAAATGCCAACTGGACGCATGGATTTTATCTTCTCCCGTCCGTTCCTGGGGAGTCATGCTGGAGCACAGATTCATCCCCTCAGCACCTCCAGTGCTCAGGCAATCTTAACAGCTTGGTGCTCTGTTGCTGTCATGTTGGGTGCCCAGGTTTGCCAAGCCCCATCTTCACCCACGTCTGCTTCCTGACTGAGGGGAATCCAGAACATCTATTGCTGGTGTCCCGGTCACCTCCCCTTGCTCCCCATAATCTCTTGACCTAACAGCTCTGATTTCAGAATGTCACCAAATCCAGACTGCCCCACTTTCCCCAGAACTGTCACTGTAACTGCTGGGGAACAGCAGCGTCCTCGGGCATCCCTATGCTCACTAGAGGCTGAGGTCCCTACTGATGAGAGTGGGTTCGAACTACATCACAGTCAGCCTCTCCGTGCCCTGCCCCTGCTTTCTCTCTCACTGCCCCCATGCCATTGGATATGACACACTGCTTTGTCTCCCACGTGGGTTGCGAGGTGAGAAGCACATGCTCCGTCTGTCGTCCAGAGGCTCCCCAGAAACACTGTGTCATGGGGCTGTAGATGGAGGGAGGGAATGAGTGGGAGGAAGGTCAGAGAGGAAGTAACTGAGCATCAGGGGTGAGAGAATGGCTGACAGTGAACGCAGGGGTCTGGGAAGGAAGAAGGTGAGCAAGGAGGAAAGAAATTCTCACCTCAAAGAGGATAAAAGAGTTTGTTATGGAGCTAACTAGGATTGGTGATGGCCTGGAAATGTGGATTCAGGTCACTCCAAATTCTATGCTCCAATGTTCAAGTTTCATGGAGTTTTTATAGTAACCGAACTAAGTCATTAATTAAGGCACTTCTCAAGTACCTTGATGGAAACATGATGTGCAGAGATGTAGTAGTTTGTACAGGAATAGTTTGTACAGGAATTGCCCCTCGTAGGCTCTGGTATTTGTTGGTGGTGCTGTTTGGGGAGGCTGCAGACCCTTTAGGAGGTGGAGTCTTGCTGGAAGCAGTGTGTCACTGTGGATGGACGAAGTCACTCATGGTGCTGGAGGCCGTGTGTCACTGTGGCCGTGTGTCACTGTGGGTGAACAAAGTCACTCATGGTATTTTATCACAGCAACCAAAAGCAACTAATACAGCAAGTTAGAGCAGATCAGGGCAGTCTCTACTGCAAGTGTCATACTCCCAAATTAGTGCACAGAGATGTACGCTTATGAATGCCCGGCCTTAGCTTGGCTTGTTTCTATTTAGCTTTCCTTAAATCATCCCATCTAGCCGGGTGGTGGTGGTGCACTCCTTTAATCCCAGCACTCGGGAGGCAGAGGCAGGCGGATCTCTGAGTTCTAGACCAACCTAGTCCACATACAGAGTGAGTGCCAGGACAACCAAGACTGTTACACAGAGAAACCCTGTCTCAAAAAAAAAAAAATGATCCCATCTACCTTTTGCTTCTAGGCTTTTATCTTTCTTTATTCTCTACACCTTTCTTTGCTTCTGCTCCATGACTGGTTGTGCGACTGGGTATCTGGTCCCTGCTGTCTTCCTCTCCTCCTCTTCTCGCTCCTCCCTCTTCTCATTCTTCTCTCAATTATTCTCTCTGCCTGCCAGCCCCGCCTATTTTTCTCTCTAGCTATTGGCCATTCAGATCTTTATTAGACCAATCAGGTGTTTAGACAGGCTAAATAACACAGCTTTACAGAGTTAAACAAATGCAACATAAAAGAATACAACACATCCTTGCATCATTAAACAAATATTCCACAGGATAAACCAATGTTACACATCTTAAAATAATATTCCACAGCACTTTGCTATAGACCTCAGAAGCTATCTTAGCTTTTGGTTGATGGAAGCCACTGGTCTTTTAGGTTAACTTATTTCAAAGGGTTTTGCCTATTAATCACAAGGATGTTTGGTCAGAGGTGGGTAAGAAATGGCTATAAAAGAGGCTGGAGATAGCCCACAATAAATTGAAATTAGCCTCTGGACTGTTTCAGCCTCTCTACGGCCTTTGACGTTCTAATCAGCCTTGTATAAAGTTCAGTGGAAAGGACAGCTTCTTTCCAGGAACTTGGGCTCACAGTAATGAGAGGGAAAGAATGGGGCGCTGGGGAAGGAGCAGTCTGCATGCACCCTTCAAAGAAAAGAACAGAAATTAGAAATTGCATCTAGTACTTCTTTATAATAGGACCACTTGCCTGTGGCATGGCCACAGCTGGGGAGGCTGGGAAATGAGGCACCAGCCAGAGAAAGGAAGGGTAAGGGACTCAACATAGTGGGCTATTGCCTATGAGGAGGCCTTGAGAGAGAGAAGGCATGGCAGCATGGGCAGAGGACAGAAGAGCGGGGCGGGCCCAGCCAGCAGTGTCTGACAGATGGGACAAAGCTGCTCAAGAGGTAGGTGATGGGTGTATCAGGGTCTGGGAGAGAAGAGAATGCCCACCTTTCTGGGTACTGGAGGGAAGGAGACTGCCAGTCGGCCCATGCTGCTAACCATCCATTTTCTAGAGTTCTGGTTCTGCTTCCCAGGGGGGAAGGGGTCACATGAATGACTGGTGGAACCTCATCATGGCCCCATGAGTGGTGGGCTTCTGTGACTGGTTGGAAACCCAAGGTGTAATGATTTCCTACAACCACAGCTGAGGCAGAGTCGGGGCAGAACCACACACCTCTCTGCCCCCACAGCAAGGCCTAAAGGCCAGCATCACAGAAAACTACTGAGGCCTCAGGACCTTCAACCTGTCTCCCAGACCTGGACAGATGTCCCCTCCCCAAGGACCCAAGAAAGCCCACCATAGGTATTCTAACAGTGTACCCACGTACCCTGTAGAGAGGGGGTGACCTGCACAACCCATCATTCATGTCCGACCAGAGAAACCAGGCACTTTCCCCAGATGCACAAGGCCTTAAAAATGTTCATTACAAGCTGGGTGGTGGTGGCGCACGCCTTTAATCCCGGCACTCGAGAGGCAGAGGCAGGCGGATCTCTGTGAGTTCAAGGCCAGCCTGGTCTACAAGAGCTAGTTCCAGGACAGGAACCAAAAGCTACAGAGAAACCCTATCTCGAAAATCAAAAAAAAAAAAAAAAATTCTGTTCATTACATAAACAAAGGGCTAGATATGGCTTGGGAGAGGAGTGCAGGTCCTGGGTTCCATCACAAATATAAAGTATAAACTGTCAAGTAAGAGATGTGTTTCTGTCATCCTAAAACCCAATATAAATGCTGTGCTGACCCATTCCCTCATCTTCAAAGGTTTTTAGAAACCGCGTCTGCAAAAACAGCTCTGGCTCCTCATTTGGTCCCACAAAGCAGCAGCAGGGCGAACATCTGGCATCTGTGCCTTCGTCCTGTGACTGCATTCCTTTTGTTTGGCAGCTCACCTCTGTACCCCAGCAATAAATAACAACCTACTTCAAATTCAAAGGCACAGAAATAGTTACTGCCCTAAAACTGCCTTGACTTTGGAATTCAGGAACTGCAGAGCCTGGAAGGACAGAATGCCCCTCCGTGTCAGGCCAACCCTCAAGACAGGACAGCCCCCAGGGCACACCATCCCTCGGATGAAGACAGTTGTCCTTGAGAGAGAGGCTGTACCCAGGAGCAAAAGTATTTGTCCCCTCAAATACCAGGTTTGTCTCCTCAAAAGATAACACTGTTGTCAATCAGGACTGAAACCACACCTTGACCAGGGCTGCTGAATGATTCACTGTCAGCTGAGGCCTCCAAGGTTGCAGCTCAGCAGGTTCCATGGCACGTGGACCTCAGGGACCTGTTTACCCTCCTAGTGCTCAGAGGTGCGCCCTCTGGTGGTCGACAGAAAGCTGTGATTGGCTCAAATGGAACTCTTTATGCAAATGACGGCCAAAGCGTGGCCCTGATTGGTGCAAATGTCCCTTTCTGGATTTATAAACAGGGTGCACACTGTGCCGGGGAGTGCTGTTGAGGTTACGAGGTCTCGAACTCTTGGCCTGAGCTGTAACTGTAGAGACAAAGCTCCCCACTCAGGAGGAGCAGCCCAGGGACAGATGAGAGGGCCGCACCTCTTCCTGGAACACTGGGTAGCTGTTAAAAGACTGTTAAAATTGCCAGGCATGGAGCCGTTTGCTTCTGATCCTAACACTGGGGCGGTGGAAGCAGAAGAATCATATTTCGGGGCTGTTCTAGGCTACATGATCATTTTGAAGTCACGCGGGGGTACGTGTCCCAGTCTCAAAAGAAACCGGTATTTTAAAAACCCACTGTTTGTGGGGATAAGTTCTCATGTTCATTTTCCTATAAACAAAACCTAAAAGACGCTTTGAGATGGAAGCAATGTGACATCCTAACTGGCTAGTTTTCTTTTGAAGTATGCCTGGCTGCTCTGGACAAAAGAACTGTCAGCTCCACCTGTCAGCACAAGCCATCTGGAACATTCCACAGACACCTTAAGACAACTATGCCAGTACCCTTCCAATCAGCACGTGCAAGTGTCCCGGCTCCTGAAGCACAGCTTCAGCCAGGCCTGTGTGAGCCTGGGTGAGCTCTAGAAGACCCTGTAGCCATGTCCACCGAAGCACATCCCCTGGTGGTCTAGCAGACGGATCGCAGTGTCTGGTGCTGAGACGAGGCTGTGCTTGGCCCAAACAGCTCGCCTCAAGCTGTATAAGCAGGCTGAGCAGGCTCACTCTTGAGTAGCAGGGAGACATCCTCCCATGGTGGTACAGCATTAGTCCCTGTAAAGGGCTTCTTTAAAGTGGTCTTTTCTTGTCCACGGTCAGTAGTGTGGGCTGAGCTGATATCAGAAATCACAGCAGAGTGAAGGCAGAGGCAACAGCAGCATCATGACAAGTGAGTGGTCAACAGGCTGCGATGCAAACAGGACATAGCAGCTGATCCATTAGTTCAAGAGCTGCCCGGGCAGGGAAAGGAGCAGTAAGAGTCGAGGCTGTGAAGAATGGAGAGCGAGGAACAACAACAGCTGGAAGGAACCAGGGAAGAGAAACTGCAGGCCCGGGTCACTAGCAGAGTTCCCAAGAACTGGCTTCAGGACCAAGAGTCCCAAACCTTGAGTCAAGACAGTGTTAAAAGTACTCCAGACTTGCCAGGCTACACAGGAGGGTAACATTGGCTGCTGCTAACAGCTGAGGAGTCGGATTTCTAGGGTGCACACAAGAGCTGTGCCACTTACAAGGCTACAGGTCATGATAGCCAAGGCTGCAGGGATAGTGGGCACCATGTGCGGCTGCCCGCTGTTGCCAAACACTGAGGAAGAAGAGCGAAGAAGAGCAACGAAGACCAACACTAGAAGAGCATCTCATTTCCTATGGTTTCTAGCTGGGCAGACTCAGCAAAAGGGCGCTGGCCAGCTGCTGAGCAAAAACACTAACAGGACCTACATGCTACCCAGGCCACTGTGGGCTAAAGCCCAGAGCAATGAGTCCCCAACCTGAGCACCTGGAGTCCTGGCTCTCTGCTTTCTACAGCCTAAAGCAACCAGACCCCAGCTCTCTGCAGCCTCTGGCTCTGCCAATCTAGCGCCTAGATGACCCACTGGAGACCATCTCACCTGCTCACAACTGCTATCTGGGCAGAGCAGGAAGGATCCCATTGCATAATAGTAGCAAGGCTGGTGTCTCCGACTTGCAACACTCAGGTTTCTACCTTACGCTAAAATAAGGAACTGGGCATGTGTGCTGTGTTTGGGGAACCCATCTCCACTCTCACCCACAGCCTGGCTCCATGGGGACCTCACTGGGCCACCAAAAAAAACCAAAGAATATGGATTCCAGGCTACTTAAAATTCCTATGTTTGTGTTACTTAAAATTCCTATGTTCGTGTTACTAATGTCTGATGAAAAATGGAAAACTGATTTCAAATAACATCTCTTCAAAAGATGGACTTGATTTAATAATCAATTGCACACGGGAAGAAATGCATGATAGTTTAAAGCTCTCCCTTTTCCTGGTGAAGTTAAACCCACACATCCTGAACTGCCCTGAGTCCCCATCCTCCCTGTCCCTGTGGTTTCAAAGTACAAGCTTAAAGATGCAAGTCATTGCCACACCCCTGCTGGGCTGGCACCTCCCAGCAGGTGGCTCCTGGGATGCTTCACAAACACCCAGGCTCGCCCCAGACCAGGGGTAACCCTAAGCCTTCTCAGATAAGCACACACTGAACTCATCTCCCCAGCTTGGAGCACCCCAGGCCCTGGTAGAGCCAGCGAGACCCCGTCACCCATACAGTCTTCCCCTCTGCTCGCGGTGGGCTCTGGAGCACCTTTGCACCAATCCCTAGAAAAGCCTGACTGAAGGCAACTGGTCCCAGCTGCAGCTTCAGATCTTCCTCCGTATGGCCAACATACGAGAGCAAAACAAATGAAAAGGTGTCAGTGAAGGAAAGGAGGGAGGGATCTGGAAACTTCTGGAAAATGACAAACACAAAGACAGGGAGATTTATAACATTTCAGGGTAACAAGCACAGGTCAATGGCTATCCAGGACTGGGGTCAAAGCAAGGGTCATTGCAGGTCAGAGGGTCATGGTCCATAGACCGAAAGTCATCCAGGGAATACCGTATGTCTCTAATGTCTTGGTCTGTGTAATTAGGCCACAGAGGCAGACCTACTGTGGTTAAGTGGCAGGAGTAAATGCCTACTGACTCAGAGCCTCTTTGCCAAGCCTCGGGGCTACCCTCCAGAGTGTCCCACTGAGGATACCCAAACCCCCAACCACAGTCCCCAGCTCTCCCTCCTTACCAGTTCCACCTCCCAAAGCCTCTCCTCCCAAGCTGCACCCCAACAAAGGCTCGGGTCTCCACAGTGAATTCAAGCTTTATTGCCACACACACTCCTGGCTTCCTGTCCAACCCTGTACATGGAAGTAGCTGAAGCAAGTCAGGGCTGGGCAAGTGCCAGGAAGGAGTAGGTGGGTTGCTGGGGGATATGGGGACTAAGTTCAAAGCCTACCACACCCCAGCTTTCCCTGAGTGGTGACAGCCCCAAGTCTCGGGGCTTATTTGTGCACTAGGGGAGGCGGCTCATCCCAAGAACTTGTGAGGTCCCCAGGAGCCCAATGAGTCCCCTCTGTCCACTGTAATGCCACCAAGCGTGCAAGAGCAACAGTTTCTGCATGCACACACTGCACATGCTTGTCACCATTGGAGCCCTAGCTGCAGGCAAGGGTTCAGCAGTCTAAGCCAATGGACACCAGCAGGTCTTCAAGTGCCCGCAGTCGCTGCTGTGCCTCCTCAATGGCACTGTAGGTCTGGACTGTGCTAGCCACATGGAAGCGGATGTCATCAACCAGTGGAATGGAGTCTGTCTCCTGCCGGGCGGCCACAGCTGCTGCCTCTTCCCGTACGGCCTCCACGAAGTCCTCTCGCTCTACCAGCTGCGGAAGAACAGGCTCAGCGCAGGCTGTCTCCTGCCCTCACAGCCTCCCCTCTCTGCACCCCTGCCCACCTTCTCGATGACCTTGGCCATGTACTCAGTACACTGGTCCTCCAGTCGGGCCAGGCGAAACAGCTTGGCTATGCGCCAGACACCCACCACACTGTCCTCCTCCAGCATCTGAGCCAGGCTGCGACCACAGAGTCGCTTCAGACCAGGTAGAAGGTACATGTCGGCCACACTCAGCACATCATAGGCCAACTCAGGGGGAAGCTGTGGAACAAGAAGGGTCACAGGGACACCAGTGATCACCAAGGGCTCCCAGGGTTCAGGGTGGAGGCCCCAGTGGGGACAGAAGTAACACAACTCTGGAGGCTGGCCCAGGTCCCTGAGGGTACAATGGGCAGAAGAGTCTGGGCGGAGGCGGTCCTGTGCCTAAGGCAGACTAGTGCTTAGGGTTGGAGGCCTTCTAGGAAAAGCCGTGTGGGCTCAGTCACAGACTTGAGTAGCCCACCTCCAGCTGTGAAATTCCAGGCAAGTCCCTTCACCTCATGCCTGTTTCCTCATCCGTGAAGTAGAGAGATTCATGACAACCTTGAAAAACTAAAGTGAGCTGGAGATGTCTATCTCCAGTTCACAAGCACGGGCATGGCTCCTTCCACTGTGAGACCACACGGATTTGAGCAGGGGACAGCTAAGGTCTTGGTTGGGAAAGACCAAGGGTCCAGCTTCAGCTTCAGCCTGACCTTGGGTGGCCCAGGGACTGAGCAGAGGGGGAAAAGGACAATGCCACTACACTTCAGGCTGCCACCAGGCCTTCTAATTGACTATGGTCCTGTGGTCACATGTGTAAGACTCAGAGAAACACATTTATCTTCCATCTTCTTAGGGATACACTGAAGCACTGAGCATGTATATAACCTGCCTAAGATGACATAGCTCACAAGAGACTAATCCACTGTGAGACCATGTTCAGAAGTCGATCCCCACTCTGAGCTATTAAGAATGTTCTTGGGAGCCAGGTAGTGGTGGCACATTCCTTTAATCCCAGCACTCTGGAGGTGGAGGCAGGCAGATCTCTGTGAGTTCGAAACCAGCCTGGTCTACAAAGCAAGTGCCAGGATAGGCTCCAAAGCTACACAAAGGAACCCTGTCTCAAACAAACAAACAAAAACAAAAACAGAAAAGAAAAAAAAAACTGTTCTTGGGGTACAAAGGTTCTTCAGGAGGAAGCTTGTGACTCAGGATGACAGACTCAACCACAGAGTGAGTAGCAAAACATGAGAAAGGAAGTGAGGGAAGGAGGCAGAAGGGAGGCTGATGGTAGAGCCTAGTACAGGGGAGGCTGATGGGAGTCGGAGGGCCAGGACTGGGGTCAACAGGAAGTGGTACAGATACACACATTCCCGTGGCTCCATCTCAGCTGTAGTGGACAGAAGCTACAGCCTGAAGGTCAGGGCCACCATTCCTACACAGAACTTTCCCGGAGCACAGCTTGCCCAGCTGAGCAGCTCTGCAGATACCATGGGGCCCACCAGGCCCCAAACATTACCTTCTGAGGAAAGGTCTGCAGGGATGCCCTGGAGAGGCCAGAGAGTGGGACGCCCGGTCCCTCAGACCAATGAAAACATAGTTCTCTCCTGCACACTGCCCAGCTACAGCGCTGTGCACACACATGCACCAACACAGGGAACCTTGGCACTGCCTCCTGCCACCCATAGGCCTGAGTCAGGAACTCTAGGCCAGCTAAGGACAGGAATAACCCAAGAGCCCAGAACCCCAAGGACCTTAACAACCCTAAGGCAGACATCCCAGGGCTCTATTCCCCGCTGCCCTCCCACTGGGTGCCACACCTCAGTATGGTCACTATATACGTAGTATAGCACATGACTGAAGATCTCTGGGGAGATGTTGTGCAGGGTGACAACTGGGGGGTCCCCAGAGGCTGCAGGTTCCTCGCTCTCTCGAAAGTGGTCATCCAGCAGGGCCCGGAAGTAGTCACTGCGGCCACAGAAGAAAGCCTGAGGGAGGAGAGTTCAGAGGGAACCAGTGCTGGGATCCGCCCCCAGGTGCTAGCCCAGGAGGGGACAGGAGGGGACAGGCACCTTGTGGCAGAGGAAGCTGGAGTCGGCCACTCGGAAGCAGATATCAGGGCAGCTGCTGAAGCCGTCAGGACAGGGGAAGGGCAGCTCCCCTAGGTCACCCTGGTAGAGGAAAAGTACCCATCAGAGGAAAGCTATTCATGAAAGGGAAGCGGCTTCCCAGGCTGGCCTAGGAGGGGAACCCAGCCCCGTTCCTAGACACCCTTCCTGCCCACCAGGCCAGCATGCCCTTCAGTACCCGCAGCTCAGGTGGCAGGGCACAGTCAGCCAGCAGTGCCAGATCCTCCCGCAACCGGGGATCTGCTGGAGGGGGCTCAATAGTCAGCACCTTCACACACGTGCCAGGCTTGGAAGCCACTAGGGGAGAGGACAGCAGGGATTTAGAGAGCTTGACCAGTGCTACTGGCTGTAACCCAAGGCCTTGGACTGAGACCCTGTACACACCGAATTCAGACACCTTCTCGCATTTAGCCTCCAGGTCTTCAAGCAGGTCCCACAGCTGGCACTGCTTGGCCAGGCGTTCACAATCACTAACATGCTCCACACCGACGTCGAGGCGGCCTGGGGGTACAGGGGACTGGGTCAGGACCCAAGAGCGATTTCTACTCAATGCCCTGGTTTTCTCTTCCAGAAGGCCCTGAGGCCTGCTCAGTTTGTGGATGGGATGTTTTCTTTCTAAGCAAGCAATCAGTGCACCGAGTCTTGGGTCAGGATGCTTGCATGCTGGACACACCCCCTCATCCTCAAAAGTGAGTGACCTAGAAGGGCCACGTCAGCTCCAGGCCACCCTGGGTGTGCTGCTGTCCCAGCCCAGGGGGTCAGTCACCTGTGTACAGGTACTGCAGCAGAGCCCCAAAGGCCACCGGGTTGATCTGTGGGCAAAGCAAAAATGAGAGGTCAGAGGGTACCACCCAGCACGAGCTGACTGCTCGCCCAGAGGTCAGCACAGGCAGACAGACGCACCAGCGGGTGCCTGAGAACCACAACGCTCTTGCCCTTCCATTTGGTGTCCAGCATGTTGGCGAAGTAGGTGCTGCGAGCACCGAGGACACAACGGTGTGCCCGGAACGGCTTTCCGTGTACCACGAAGACCACATCACTGTGGATGCCCTGTTCCAGAAGCCTGGGGAAAGCCGGGAAAGGATGCATCACTTAGGCAAAAGCAGGTGCATCAAGACCACTCAGCACACCCCGCCCACCTGAACCCACTGAGAGTGCGCAGTAACCCCCACCAGCGCTCCACGCTCCACCCCCAGCTCACCGCTGCAGGAAATCGTCGTAGTAATCCCGCCTCCTGCAGGATGCGGTGACTTGTTTGTAGTCACGCAGCGCACGGCGAATGGGGTCGCTCAGCGCCCCATAGAGACAGCGTTCTCCATCGAAAGTGTTGGCCTCACAGCGGGCTCCTACGAAGCAGTGCTCACCAGTCAGTGAAGGCAAAGAACACACAATCTGCGCGCTTAAACGTAGGCATATTCACGCAAACACATCAGACGGTATGCAGCCTAAGTGCAGACTGGACGGCTGGGCTGGTGTACAGCCATCCTGACTGGCAGATCTCTGCCCCATCTGAACCTACACTCGTGGGGCACATGAGCATTTTAGTATGAGACAGCCGCAATTATTACAAAACAGGACCATAGTGACAATGATAGTGGCTGCTACACGGTGGGGCTGTCAAGGCCAGTGCAGTGGTTAAGTACAGGGCCTTGAATGAAGCGAGAGGTGCACAGATCTAGGTAGGGACTCCAGTCTAAGCAGGAGGTACTGCAATTGAAAAGACTTGAGGTAGGAGATGGCTTCGGCTAGTGGGGCACTAAGGGACCAGGTGTTGATTGGCAGCCAGCAGGTGGAGCCTAAGGAGTGAGTCCTGTGGAGTTTTCACAGGCAAGTCTGATTTTAGCCTTTTTGTTCTGTTATTTGAAACAAGGTCTCAAAAGGTAGCCTTGGCTAACTTTGAACTTGAGATAATCCCCCTACCTCAACTCTCTCTCCCAGTGATTGGATCACAAGTGTGAGCAACCATGCCCGATTGCTTTCCCCCCAAAACACTCCCAAACTCCCTTCACCTCTGCTGTGGAAAAGATCCTCCGCCTGAAATATGGGGGCCAAGAGATCAGTTTAGCAGATCAACGGTGATATGGTCCAGACACCCCACCGGAACTGGTCTGGGTGTCAAGGGTGACATGGGGAAGTGGACAGAGGGTTAGAAAGTACTGTTTGTTGACTTTGGGGTGTTAACAAGAAATCAAGGGTACATGCACATGTGTAGCGAGGTCTCAGAGCTTACATCCAGTCAGACCCTGGCCCTCTCTCACCGTTAGCCAACAGGTAGCGCACCAGCTCCTCATGCCCACAGAGGCAGGCATAGTACCTAGGAAAAGGCAGCAGTTGTCAGCACCGTAGCCCCACCCTACCCACCCAGACACCCCACAGCTTACACTCACAAAGGGGTGCTGTCCCACTTGTCCCGTACGTTCACCTCCACGTCTCGTTGCTCCAGCAAGTACCTGGGCAGGAAGTTCAGAGCCTGGGTCAGAACTGCGTCTGATCTGGGAGAGAAGACCAGGAAGAGGGAAGGAAGCCACATCTCTCCGGGCTAGAGACCCCTCTAGAAAGGGCGAGGGCTGGGAGTGCACAGGCCTACAAGGATCGGCAACTGCGAGCTGGGTGACGGCCCCAGGTTTAGAAGGCTGAGAATTTGGTCTTGTAATATTTGGGGGAGAGAAGGTGATGGGGCCCCTACTTCAGCTGGGGAGGTGAAGGCAGAGAAGCCAGAGAAAAGCTGGTGCAGGCACTCTGGGAGTGGAGAGCAGGAGACAGGGGCAGATCTAGGGAAGAAGTGGAAAGAACAATGTTAAGATGCTGAGGAGAAGAGGCCATGAACTAGGAAGCCATCACAGGGACGCGGCAGCCCAGAGAGGATATCAAGACAGGGCCTGGGCTCTCAGAGTTGCAGTTACATTGAGGGAAGGGTCATTAGCTCGGAGGTGACACCTGGTGTTACAGACAGGCCTCAGGAGGCTTTGGGACAGAGCTGCAGCCTGGCCTGCTCTGGTGAGGGCAAGGGGATTTGGAAAGAAGGGCCATGGAAGAAAGGAGTCCATCAAAAGAGAGTGAGGGCCAGTATCCGTTCTCCTCCCTGCCTGCCCAAGGAGACTAGGATCTCGGTGCCAGGCTCGTACTGGCGGCATCAGGAGTATCTGCAACGCTTGATACCTCCGTGGAGGGGAGTCCTTTCCCAGCGCCGAGTTAGGTAAGGGACCTAGAGAACGATCTCTCCGGCTCGGTCAGCTTCGGAAGCCCCACGGCGCCAGCCCCGCACACCCATGCCCGACGCACCCTGAAGACACCCGCCCGCCTCCTGCACTGCAGCTCCTCACCGCACACGGCCCACGTCACCCTTCCTGCAGCTGGCAAACAGGTCGTTGGTGTCCATGGCTAGGGAGGCTGGACCCCCGGCCGAACGATGTCTGGAGACCTCTGTGCCTGGCCGGATGTAAACACTCACGGCCCCGCCCCTCGCGGCTTCACTTCGCAAAGCCCGACAGCGGCTCTGCAGCGGCGCCTGGCGTCCGGAGGACCGCTGATCCCCCGCCTCACGTCACGAAGACCACTCATCAAAGTCCCACCCATCAACCTTGACCACGCCCACTTAGCCTCTAGGGGCCCTCTAGCCTGAACCCCACATACACGTCTAGAGGACAATTCAACCCCCCCAGGTTCCGCCCATTCGCCAGAGAATAGCTCACTACCAAGGCCCCGCTTCCCTTGAAGAGCCTCACCCGAAGGGCAGTCCGCTCCAGACCCCGCCCGCCTTGCCCTGATTGAGCCCTGAGGACAGTACCGCCCCCAGGCCTGGCAGGCTGATCCCTAAACTCGTCCGTGTGCGGCTTAGGCCCCGCCCACAGCCCGGGGCCTCGCCCACTAGGACCTTTCCCTCCTAGCTCCGGGCTCAGCCTACCCCGCCTGGGTTTCACCCAGAGGACGATACACACCCTAGACTCCACCCACAAGAGCCTAGCCACGCCCACAAACCCCACAGAATTGCCTTCCATCCCTTATTGGCCCCGCCCACCAGCCCGCGTGACCTCCCTGCCCCGCCTGCTCTTCCCCGCCCCCGCCCCACCCCCAGAGCGTCGCCCTTGGGAAACAAGAAACACGCGTGGAGGCGGAGCGGCCCGCGCGTCTTGGCGGCTTTAATAGAGTCCGGGCGCGGGGAGCTGGCAGCCCTCGGGGCCGGGCGGAACGGGGTGGGAACTGCGCCGCGGTCTCCTGCTGCGGTGGGGAAGCGGAGAGGCCCTACGTGGAGGGTCGGGAGGGGCACGGGGCCGCCGCGTCGGGCAGTCCCGCGCAGTTGCACGTGGCCCAGCGCTCACAGGTGCGTGTCCTCCTCGAACATGTCCGAGTCCTCAGGGTCGCGCTTGCTGCCCATGAGCGCGCTCCAGCTGCTGGGGCCATTGATGGCCCCACCGCCGTTCAGGCTGGGCTGCTTCTCCTGCATCTCCGACTGGCTGTCGCTGGCCACGTCCAGCGTGGGATTGTCGTGGCAGCCGTTCTCCACAAAGCGCAGCTCCTCGCCGTGTGACTGCGGCAGCAGGAGAGGGAGCTGGGCACACCCGGTGGCTGCCCACGCCACGTCCCCAGGGTGCACTCTGGGGCCCAGTAGACAGGTTCCTGCAGCTCTAGCTTTAATTCTCACTGTAAACCCTGTGACCTCTCTGGAGTCACCTGATTCCTCCCAACAGCCCTTTATAGATATGAGACTCCCCGAAACTCAGGGCAAGTGAGCTGGGAGGGATGACCAGGGCCTGTCCCTTTTCTCTAGAGCAGTTTACAGGAGACTCAAAATGTGCAGCTGCTCTTAAGCCCTGAAGCGAGGGGCACTAGGGATAGGAGGAGCTGGAGAAGAGGAGGGGACCCCGGTGAGACTGGCACCCCCTCACAGTTCCAGCCTCGGAGAGAGGTAGGTGCAGGTCCCAGCCTGGCAGTGAGCACAGCTGAGTTGGTACAGGTCACCAGGTAAGGCTGCCGAGTGGCATTGGCTGATCCTGACAGCACTCCACCCTTCCCAAGCCCTCCCTAGCCTACTCACCACGTGTTTCAGCTTGGGCAGCCGACGCTGCCAGCAGTTGTAGAGTAGTCCAAGCACAATGATGATGAAGCAGATGACACCAATAATCACCAGCACCACAAAGAGTGTCCCGTAGTCACTGCGCACCTGGGTAGCCCGAGCCTGGCAGCTGGTGGTGGTGGAGTAGTTCTGGATGCCAATCTGGGGGTGTGGAATAGGACCTCAGCACAAGCCCTCAGAGCTACGAACACTGGTGAAGTCGGAGTGTCCCCAACAGGCCTGGGCCTGGACCTGTGCTCTGGGCCATACTATTCTGCCTCTATTGCTTCATCTAAGAATAGCCTCTCCCAGTGGCCACATCCCAACTCCTTCACACCCTCACTGATTTCTGCCCTGCCCAGCAATGACAATCATGGCCCGAATAGATGGGGCCCCACACCTGTCCCCATCAAATACACAAAGCAGAAAGACATCTGGGAGACATAAGTCCACCCCTCCAAGTCGGTGCCCTGAAGCATAACTTCCACCTTAGGGGTAGGTGGTGTCAGGCAGGCAGCCTGGCATCATCGGGGGCCATGTGGAGATGCCCACCTACTTTAGTGGTAAGATCACAGGTGGCACACGCTGCCTGCTGCAGACTGCTCTGGCTGGGCTTCTGGCCCAGGGGCAAAGCTCCCTGCGGACCAGCTTCAGGCAAAAGAAGGGACCCAAGGAAGGGGAGGGTTATCTGAGAGCCCTGGGGCAGAGGCTGGGCTTTGGCTCTTCCCTGTGTGAGAGCCGTTGGCCACCTGTATTCAGGAGCTCAGATTTTCAAGGCTGACGGGAGCTTTGAGAGTCATCCAGGCAGTGCAGAAACTTTCTATCAGGTAGGCTTGGTCCTTGCGACCTGGATGATCTCAGGCAAGGCACCTGACCTCTCTGGGCTCCAGCTTTCCTCATTTAATCCTTAAAACCCACACGGAGTGGAGGAAGGGACCAAGGGAGAATCCAATGTAGTCTGGACCTTGTCGGCATTGTATATAGCCCAGAAACACAGAGCACCTTTGCATTATGACATCCTGAGTATCGTCAAACACGGCAGAGACCCTCCGAAGGGAAGACTGAACAGGTCATGGGTCAGGGAGAGAAAGCAGAAGCCGGGGTGAGGATCAGGAGTATTTGGATATCTGGACCTCCATATGTTCTGTATCCCAGCAGGGGCCAGAAAAACAACTGATCAGGGCCACATCTAACAATGGAGGGATGTTTCCCAGTTCCAGACATTGCCCAGCCCCTCCGGTTCCCCTGGAGGGGCACTGGTAGGGACAGGGCCTATCTTGTTCCCCCTCCATTAGGTTCTGTGTGATACTTCAGACACTGTCCTGCTTAATCCCCTCTGCCCTGGCCACTCTCCCACCATGGCCTGGGGTGTACAGTCCTTTTGCTCAGTTGGTTGCCTGCACATGCTCTTCATATCTGGGGTGGCCAGGGCACACCCCTGTCCTGGAGCAGGCTGTGAATTCTTTCAGCACTTTTGAGAGTCAGGGGTGGGAAAGGATGCTGCAGTGGCCTCCAAGGCAAGTCCCTGTATGCTTACCTCCTCCAGACTCCTGCGGATGCCACTGAGCATGGAAAGGACTTCTTGAGTGGGTACCACCCCTGGAGAAGAAATGCCATCATCACCACAGCACCCAAACCCCTCCTAGGGCAGCCTGCCTGAGCCACCTCTGCTACACTTCTGGTTCTAATCACACCCATGTATGTTCCCTGCTTGACCTGCTTCCCATGGAACACCATGTGACAGGGGTGATGCTAGAAGTGTCTGTAGCTCAGGGGTCCTGCCCTCATAGTGTGTGATGTCTATACCTGTCTCCTCATCACCAGAACCCAGCACTGCTCCACCCAGAGTCCGTTCCTTCCTGAGCCCAGTCTGAGCCTGTGGTGGGACACCTCTCCCATCTCCTGCTCACCCTGCTCGCCCACAAGTGTCATCAGCAGGTGCTGCTCTTTCTCACTGGGTTTGCTCAGAGAAATGCGCCAGTCCCCACGGTGCCCACTGCGATGGCGTGGCAGGACCTCCTCCATCAGGGCTAGAAGCTGTTGTCCGCGGTGCCGCCGAAACACTTCCTAGGGGTTCAAAGGAACGAAACTCAAGGAAATGGTGATGGTCTGTCCTCATCTGCCCTCAACCCATCTCCCAAAGGCCCAGATGGCCCTCTGGCTAGCCTGATCGGCTCTGGGACCGCCTGAGAGCAGGGGATAGGCAGATAGATTACAGCTTGTTAGTTCACTTCCATCTGCAGGTACATGGTAAAGGTGTGTGCCTGCCCCAGAGCCACTCAAGTCAGGGAGGGGCATGGATCTGTCCTCTGACAATGACAAACTGGGGTTTGCGGTGCTTCCAGAGGTCTGGAATATGTACATGATACCCATGGCAAGTTCAAGGAAAGACACGACACTAAATCCCCATAGCCACCAAAGAACATGAAGGCTGAGAACGGTGGGTGGGGCTTCTTTGCTGGTCATCTCACCACGTGGCCAGCACTGAGCCTTGAGAGAGTGATGGGAGTCCCTTTACCACAGGGACTTAAAAAACCATAGAACTGGCTAAGAGTACCTGGAAACAGGCCAAGGGGTGGGGTGAGACGAGGAGAGGCAAAATGGTTTCCTTCCCCTCAGATTCTACCTCACTGTTTAGATGATAATGTCAAACATAATTACTGAATGTAACATGAAAACGAGCCCAGCCCTCCACAGGAACTTAGTGCAGGAGCACTGGAGGCCAGGCTGCTGCCATGAAGCTCAAATCCACTGTTTGTGAAGAGACCCTCCTTTGGTCCTCGGAGCCTCTTCAGCAGCTCCTCCTCTTTTATATGAAAAACCTCGACCCCATTTCTTCCAAGAGTCCCAGCCAGACCCCTCTCCCAGATGCTCAGCTCTCCAGGGTGCTTAGGGAGCTGGGCTGTCAGAAGACATCTCAACAGGCCACCCCGAGTGTGGGCCCAATGCCTTTCTTGTGACACCTGAAGCAGAGATGAACTGCTACCTTTGGGTTCCTGCCTAGGATAAGGACCTGTCCCCTGGTTGTCATGCCAACCTGAAATCCACCAGGCTGACTTTCATGCTGGGCTTGTTCCTTGCTACCACAGTGAATGCCTGGTGCAGCTGAGGTCTAGACACTCTAGCTTCCTGGCCAGCAGTTCTGTCCCACACAATGAGGCAAGCTCAGGGCCAAGGGGTCAGTGTCTTCACTGATGTGGGGAGGCAGGACAGGCTTCACAGGCTTGGACGCCCTCAGTTGCCCTGTACACGTGTGCTACCTCTTACAGGGTAGCAAAATCTGCCAGACTCAGAGTTAGCTAAGGAAGGGAAAGCCCTGGCTTTGGAACTAGATGCACCAGGGTACAAACACTGGTTTCTTAGCTCTGACCTTCAGTAACATCCTGAACTTCAGTTTCTCCATCTGAGATGTGGGCTACTTATCATCCTGGAGTCACTCAATCACAGATTCAGGGACAGTAGCTGTCCTCCTGGGTCAGCCCTGCTGGTAATCCAGCCCTCTGCACAAAAGCAAAGGCCAGAACTCTTTGGTCCCCCTGACGACCCAAACGTCTCTTTTCCAAGTATTTCTTGTGCCAAGCAAACGATTGGATCCTTCATCTCTACAGCAAAGATTCTCTTGGCTTCTAGAACTTCAAGATCAGCTTGGCATTTACTGTTTTACCATTTTGTGCCTGTGCCTGCCGATCTCTGCCGGCTCCCTTCCTGCCTCCTCTGTCTTGGGTAAAACCAGGAGAAACTGGATAGTCTGTACCACTCTCAGATCTCACATGCAAAATTTGAAAACCATAGCTGCATCATCTTGTAAAAGTGTTTCCGAGGGGCAGCAGGCACGTTCCTCCCCATCTTTTCCTGAAGACAAGGGGCTAAGTGTGGCCCACCACTTTTCACACACACACACACACACACACACACACACACACACACACACACACACACACACACTGTCCCTTCAAACACAGGTCAAAAAGGAAATAATGGATTACTGGATGAGAGAGATCTGAAATCTACACATGGTGCTTAGAGATGGATGCACCAAGAGCAAACTGTCTCTCTGCCTGGAGAGGTACATCTTTTCTGTTTTGTTTTCAAGACCCCCCCCCCCACAGCCCCACGCTGGGAATAACCCAGGGTCTTGAGTGTGCTGGCAGCATCACAGAGCTACACATTAGCCCTGGGAGTTCATGTTTTCAAGCGAGTACAACACAGTGCCTCTGGCCATGAGGATGTCTAGCCCAGCTGTGTGGGAAGTTAGCCGTCCTGCA
This sequence comes from Microtus ochrogaster, assembly GCF_000317375.1. Classification (NCBI taxonomy): domain Eukaryota; kingdom Metazoa; phylum Chordata; class Mammalia; order Rodentia; family Cricetidae; genus Microtus; species Microtus ochrogaster. The sequence goes on from NW_004949099.1 coordinate 3,140,317, forward strand.
CCCCAGAGTTAATGAGCACTGGTGTTCATGTAATATGGAGACGCCCAACCTCTGCCCTGCTTGGCTCCTAGAACACTGACAACAGCTCTTCATACTTCTAGTTGTACAATCTAGTCACCCCTGGAGGAAGGACCTAATGCCACTGAGTTTAGATACTCCCAAGTGAAGCAGCCCTGCCAGGCCACCATCTAGGAGCCACAGTCCTGGTAGCATTGTCAGTCAGACACAGCCTGGGGTATGAGAGGAGGAATCTCAGTTGAGGAAATGCCTAGATCAGGTTGGTCTGTAGGCATGTCTGTGAAGGATTATCTTATTAACTGATGCAGGAGGGCCCAGCCACTGTGGGCTGCACCTTTTCCTGGGCAGGTGGTCCCAGGCTGTATAAAAAGCTAGCTAAGTATGAGCCTGGCCGGGGAGGGGGTGGGGGCACAGCAGGCAGTGCTCTCCTTCATGGGCTCCGCTTTGAGTTCCTGTTTTAGATCATGCCCTGACTTCCCCCAAGGACAGACTGTGACCTGAAAGTGTAAGCCAAATGCCCTTTCTTCCCCCAGTTGCTTTTCGTCTGAATGTTTTATCACCCCAAGAGAGTAAGACAGGACACCATCTTGCTCACGTGGAGGTTCTACATCCCATCAGGGGCCCAAGCATGACTGGCCCCGTGACTGATGGCCTAGTGCATGAGCTGTGCAAGGCTTTGAGAGCATTTCTGTCTTTGTCTCTGTCTGTCTCTTTCACACACACCAAAAAAACTTTCTGATCAGCCTGTTGATGCCTCCCTAGAGAGCTATGAACAAACACCAACAGATGCTGCTTATGAGAAAGCTTAAGAACAAATTTCAGAAGCAATTAGGAAGGGGGTAAACATCCTTTGTGAGAGACAGTGTCTCACTGTGTAGCTCAGCCTGGCTTTGAACCTCTGATTCCTCTGTCAGCTACCACACTGCTGGTATTGCAGGCCTCTGTCACTACACCCCACATGAAAACAACTCTGAAAAAGATATTGTTGGGCAACAACAGTGCTTGACTGTAGCCCCAGCACTTGGAAGGTGGGTGTAGGAGGTGTGATTGAACCCAGAAATTCCAAGTTTTCCTGACCAACACAGCAAGATCCTCTGGATGAAAACAATAAGTCTCGATCTCATTAGGAAATAAGGCATGAAGCACACAGGAACAAAGACCCTTCAAACCAAAAAGAAGGAGGAGCCAGGGCTGTAGCTCAAGTAGTAAAATGTGACCCTGAGTCTGGTCCCTAACATTGAATAAAACCAAGTCCTGCAATCCCAACACTGGGGAGGTGGAGGCAGGAGGACCAGGGGTTCAAACTCACCCTGGGCTACACAGTATGTCTGAGGTAACCTGGGCTAGAAAGAAAAAACAAAACTCAAAACTACAAGAATCAAGGAGGAAAAAAAACCAAGAATTTGTAAGTAGGAAAGACCTCTTTTTGGTTTTCAGTAAATGGCAGGTACTGGCTCAGTTCTGGACTGAGCCGGCCTCACCACAAGAGCCCTGCTGTGGCACCTCTCTCTGCCCCTTTCCCCTTCTTCTGGCCAGCTCAGCACTCACACAGTCTATGTTCTCTGTCATGTTCAGGATGATGTAGCTCTTCCCAGCCAAGTTGCTCCAATCCTTGCAGATCACCTGTGCAGGAGACAGAAAGCAGGGCACAGAGGCCTTAGGAGAGGCCCCTGGACGGCAGGAGGAGGTGCAGGCCTGAGGTCTGAAGACAACCATGTCCTCCTGAACTGCCATGCCAGGGACCCCACCCCACGGGCCTAAGACTAAACAGGTGTCATAAATGAAAGGTTGGCCCGTCCAGAGGCTTCACTGTTGGTGATGCCCTTTTGCCCTGGCACTTCTGGGGACTGAAGACTCCTTTCCCTCCTGCAGCCTGTGTGTACGAAGGATGACTTGGTTGCATGAGTGCTGACCATGAAGGTGGGGAAGGTCTGGTCAGCCCCCACCACACCACACTGCTGCTGACAGCCTCAGGACCCGGAGGACAGCAGGCATTCTTACACGGAGGGCAGCTTGCACCTCTGTCTTACCTGAGTAGAGTCCCACGGTGTTAGTGAGTGAGCTTCCGCTGCCTGACCCTCCAGGGGCTGCTCACTGAGGCCTTCTTGTCCCCAGGTAGCAGAGGAAGGGGTTGACTCTCTATCTTGCGGTCCAGGTGGGAAAGAGTCTGGGGTTCTGGGGTAAAGGTGACTCTCACCGGGGACCTCACTCCCACTTGGAGCCACTGTTTGTGGGAATGTGGAGGATGGCAGTGCCCCCTGCTGGCCATCTAAGTCAGCTGCTCCCAGGGTGGTCTCCTCACCAGCTGCCTGGGTGACCTCAGACTGTACCCCCAGCCCTCCAGCGGGCCACTCGGTGCCCCCAAACTCCTGGCTATAGTTCTGATCCCCCAGGGTCACTGTACTTGGGGTAACTGAGGGCACTGACAAGGTGGGCTTCACACTGCTCTCCACCACCATGCCTGATGTGGCCTGGTCCCCAGAATCCTCCTGCCTGTGTCTGGTGGCCCCAGGACCCTGGCTGCTGGTGCTGCTGACGCTAGGTGAAGAGTCATGGGCCTGCATGGTGGTTTCTTCTGGGGGCCCGCTCACAGGGAGCAGCTCTTCCTCTTCCTCTGCTTCTGCCTTCTCCCTCTCTTCTTCTTCCTTTTCCTCTTCCTCTTCTTCCTCCTCTTCCTCTTCCTCCTCCTCCTCCAGTGGCATATTCCAGGGAGGCTCAGCAGGATCCGTCTTGGGCAGGATGGAGGGGAAGTTTGGCAGGTCTTGAGCCTGACCTGGATCTTCCATGGAAGCCACCTTCTCAGTCAGGTCTGGGAAGACGTAGTCTAAGGAAAGATGGAGAGCTAACTCACAGGCTTCATCAGTCACAGGAGGGGTGACCCTTATACAAATAGTGACTCCAAGTGGGACTGAGGAATAAAAGGAAGAGTGGTGTTTCCATGGGGATGGAAGGATACAGGGATGCCAGATGATTGGTGCACTGAAGAAGAATGGGAAGTAAGCTGGGGAGGAGGATGAAGCCAGCCCACAAGGACACAGGGAGCTGGATGTTCACATTTTCCCTTATGGTAATAAAAATATCATACAAACTTAGGGGCTAGAGAGGTAAATTGGTGTTAAGAGCACTGGTTCAATTCCAAGACCCACATAGCAGCTTACAAACACCTATAATTCCAGTTCCAGAGGATCCATCCAACATCCTCTTCTACCCTTCAAGGGTATTGCATACACATGGTACACAGACATATGTGCAGGCAAAGCACACATATGTATAAAATAAAAATAAATAAAATCTCCCAAACAAAACAAGACAAGACTGATGGAAACAGGCCATGATACTGTATTAGTCACTTTTCTCGTTGCTGTGATCAAAAACTTGACCAGAAGAAACTTAAAGGAGAATTTGTTTTGACTCATAATTTGAAGGGTTCAGATCATCAAGGCAAGGGGGCCATGGCCATGAGGGTCTGATGTGGGAGGTCCTTCTGTATATGTGCTGCTCAAATTGGTTAATGAATACAGCTGTTTTGGCCAGTGGCTTAGCAGAGTAAAGCCAGGCTAGAAGAGATATACATAGAGAGAGCAGTCGGAGTCAAGGAGATGCCATGTAGCTGCCAAAGGAGAAGGAGACTTACTGGTAGGACACAGCCTCGTGGCAATACACAGATTAATAGAAATGGGTTAATTCAAGATGTAAGAGCTAGCTAGAAATATGCCTGAGTCATTGGCCAAGCAGTGTTGTAATTAATATAGTTTCTGTGTGATTATTCAGGCCTGGGCAGCCGGGAAAACAAGCAGTCTGTGTTTACAAGGGTCTCCATAGTAACGGGAGCTGGAAGCAGCAGTTTGTTTATTTCTTTGTGGATCAGGAAGCAGAGACAGAGGCTTGCCATTCAACCACAAGGACCTGTGTTTGACTTTACAGCATCCACATAAAAAGATAGATGTGGGGCTGGAGAGATGGCCTAGAAGTTAAAAGCACTGGCTGCTATTCCAGAGTATGGCAGTTTAGTTTCCAGCTTCCATATCAGGGGATTTACAACTGCCTGGAAGTCAAGTTCCAGAAGACATAATGCCTTCTTCTGTCTTCTCTGGAACCTTCATATGTGGTACACGCATATACTCAAGCACACACACACTTATAAAATGAAATCTTTTTAAAGGCCAAGTTTGATGATGCATATCTGTAATTCCACAGCTGGGGAGGCAGAGACAGATGATTCCTGGTACTCACTAGCCATTCGGCCTAGCCAAGTCAGTGAACTCTGGATTCAGAGACGCCCACCTCAAGAGAGAGGAAAAAAAGGAGATAACGATGTGGAGAATGATTGAGGAAGACACCCAATATCAACACCTGGCTTCCACATGCACACATATGCGTATGTACCAATGTACACATATGAACATGAGCCCCCGTGGTGGGGGACCCCGGGCTTCACACATGCTTAGCACGTGCTCCACCACTGAGCTATGTTCCCAGACCGGGAAGTTTGTTCTAAACTAGGAATTTTATATGCAACTAAATTATCTTTCAATTATGGTTGCAAAATAAAGGCACTTAATACATGCAAGGACTCAAGTGGTTTACTCTCCACTAATTCTCAGAGAGTTATTCTAGGATGTCTTCTAGGGGGGAAAAGACCTGGGAGATTAAGAAACACAAGAAGACTGGAATGACAATAAGTCTCAGAATAGAGGTGGTATTGTAGGTCTAGAAAGCAGTTGGTAAAAACAGAACAAGAATCTAGAAAGATCTGAGATGAATAATAGCAAAAAAAATTGTTTCCTTGTAGTAAGAAGTCTGACTCCTGTCATCCTAGCATGAGGCAGGAAAGTGCCATGGGTTTGAGGCCAGCCTAGGCCACATAGTAAGACCCAAGCCAGCTTAGGCTCCAGATTAGACCCTGTCTCAAAAAACAAAATAGCAACAAAGATCTGAGAAGCTGTACAATCTTAGCAACAATGGAAAGCCTAGTGAGGCATCAACAAGAGGTTAGAATATCCTAGCTGCTGTTTCGTACGTGTGTGTTTTGAGGAGTGGAGCCTTGGTCCCTCAAGATCCTCTGCTTCCATCTTTGCCCAGAACACAACCTGTAGAGAAGGTAGCCAGCTCCCCACACAATGAGGCATCTATGACCTCCAGGGGCCAAGGACCACATACCCACGGAGGAAACCCATGGCACCCTGAAACCAAGCAGTCTGCTGTCACCTTGGTCAGGCACAAAAGAACCAGGAAGACTCACAAGACATTTGGGGAAAATAGCCACAGAAACAGCGGTGAGCAAGCAAAGCAGCTGGCCTGGAGAATAGCGTGAACACAGCAAACGAGAGACAATGGGAAGGTCTTACTCGATTTGCAGGGACCCAAGAGGAAGCAACCCCTCAAAAACATGACCGTGAAAGAATAAAAGCAGCTTACTACAGCTGGGCTTAGAGGGGACTCCTGTGATGCTTGGACTCCAGAGTTCGAAGTCAGAGGATCCAGAGTACCGGCCTAGCCTCGGCTAAACAGCAAGTTCAAGGCCAGCCTGGGCTTTGAAAATAATCAAATAAATAGCTTAAAAAAAAAAAAACAACTGTATGCCAAGTGTTACAGAGCATGCCTATTGAGGCAGTATTTCCGTTTAAGGCCAGCCTATGCTATATAGCAAGAACCTGTTTTGGTTTTTTTTTTTTATGCTAGATCTATAGAAGATGAAAATGCAGTATATAAACCGTAACTGAAGTGGGCTGTGGGCCTCTTCACAGGAATCCTGGGGAACCGAGTAAGAGTGTAGTGGGTGCTGAGGAGACACAAGCCTAAATCTTCCCAGTCACAAGAGCTCACCGGATGATCAAACCTGGCAGAGAAAAGCACAAGTCAGGGAAGTTGCTACAGTGTCTTGGGAGACACATTAGCAGAGAGCGGGAGTGTGGGGAGAGAAGGAAAGATCGCCCTGAGAGGCAAGGCTAAACTCAAGAATATGATAGACCTCAGTGCTATGGCCGTGACAGAGCTGTTGAGTCCAGAGGGAGGTTCAAAAGAGTCTTCGGGCGCTGGGGGAAAGTGGTCTTGTATTAATAAAATGCTAATTAGCCAGTAGCCGGGCAGTAGCCAGTAGGCAGGCAGGAAGTACAGGTGGGGTGACCAGGCAGGAAGTAGAGGTGGGGTGATGAGAACAGAATTCTGGGATGAAGAAACAATGAGTCTGTAGTCATTACCCAGCCACAGAGGAAGCAAGATGAGAACACCTCACTGATAAAGGTACCAAGCCATGTGGCTGACACAGACAAGAATTATGGGCTAATTTAAGATGTAAGAAAGAGTTAATTAGAAGTCTGAGCTAATAGGCCAACCAGTTTATGATCAATGTAGACCTCTGTGTGTTTCTTTGGGACTGAACAGCTGCGGGACCGGGCAGGACAGAAAGCTCTGTCAATATTCAGGGAATACTTGAGGCAGCCAGTGGGTAGCAAGGCCTTGTCATCCCAGTTCCATCAGGTGAGGAAGTTCCCAAGAAGACTTGGTGACTAAAGTAATCCCTGAATAGGGTAGGTGGGGCAGTATGGAGGGGAGAGGCCTGTTGTCTTGAAACCAAAGTGTCTGTGACTACCTACGGTAGACTGTCACAATACCAGACCCATTCACATCTGCAGTGGAGGCCACGTCAGACACCCGAGTCCCTCCCCACTCTGAGAATATATAAGCAGTTAACAACTGCTGGGGGAGGAGACTCATTCCATGATGTAGTTGCCCAGTTAAGCTTGGGAGGACTTGGGTGGGTACATTTCACTGATCTGTTGGTTCACTCGGGAGCAGGGACACAAACCAAAGATGTGGTTGGGGGAGGGCGGTGGCACTGTGATGAGCCAGACAAACTGAGACCGCTCCCTGAGAGTGAAATGTCTTGAGGAGTTCAGGGAGAATGCCTTCGTCTATGTTGCTTGGGGTGACATGGCTCCTTGATAAATGGGGTCCGCTCCCAACACAGATAATGGACTAGAGAGTATCCTGTGATCCTGACAGCAGCATGAATGAGATGGGAGCCTGCGTAGTCTGTAGCAGCAGACAGGCAACTGAAGCTAACCCATCTGCCCAGAAAGACTGTCCTGCCTAAGGGAAGAATGACAGTGGGGAAGGACGCATAGACACTGTCCTCTGCACTAGCCTCTGATCTGGCATAATAGGTGGGGGGTGGGGGGAGAAGAAGGAGCTGGAGGTGTTGGCTGCTGCTCTGTACACACAGATAGACACAGCGCGGAGGGGGTACAAATTAGGTATGTGCTAAATAGCTCTTCCTGAGAACTTGGGGAGAATCAGACAGCGAGGAGGAGAGGGAGACAGAGGGAGGGGTGACAGCTTCCAGGTCCAACCTCTAATACAGAGGAAGGGAGACGCTAAGACTCAACATGCAGACAGGGCCTTCCTAGTGGCTTATAGGAATCCATGGGGACTATGGAGTGTACCACCCCTGAACTGTGAGGTTCAGAAAGGACTCTTAAGTTAAAGAGCTCCCCACAGTCTGGCTTTTGAGGTGGCGGGAGGAGGGTGCATTGTGGGAAGGGGCACCGGATCAGCCCCAGTGCTGCAGAAGCAGAGGAACTGAGTAGTGTTGCTACTCATCCCTCCAGACAAAAGTTAAGCAATGCAAGGGAAGCCAATCCTTGGTAGACACTTAGCTATCGCTGGTTGAGGTCTCTATAAATACCAGGCGCTGGAAGACAACAGGGAAAGGGTTGGCTTTCCTAGGGGAATTGGGCCTAGGAAGGGTTTGACGACATGAGAAGGCTGAATAGAACCGCGGTTACGGGAGTGTTAAGTTGATTGGGCCGTGTGCTGGGCAGTCTCTGTCAACTTGACACAATTAAGAGCCACATGGGAAGAGGGAACCTCAACTGAGGGATTGCCTCCATCAGACTGTTCTGTGGTTGTGTCTGTGGAACATTTTCTTGATTAATGATTGATGTGGGAAGGCCCAGTCCCACTGTGAGCAGTGCCACCCCTACACTGGTGGTCCTGGGTTGTGTAAGAAAGCAGGCTAAGCAAGCCATGGGGAGCAAGCCAGTAAGCAGCTTCCTCCATGGCTCCTGCCCTGACTTCCCTCAAGAACGGACTGTGATGTATCAGTAAGCCAAATAAACCCTTTCTTGCCCTGGTTGCTTTTGGCCAGGGTGTTCATCACTGCAATAGAGAGCAGACCAAGATAAGTTGGGACCTCACGAATTGGTGATGACATCTAGCACCTTTGCTGAGCCCCACGATGGGGCGAGATCGTTATGAGGTAGTAGAGGCTCTGGCAGAGCTGAATGGTTCAGACTGGAACGAAAATCAGGTTTGTAGATGCTAAAGCAATCCTGAGGGGATGCCTCTGTCACTGGACAAAAGAATTACAGAGAAGAGAGGTGGAGACGGGCAGACACTTGCCGGGGAGGCACAAGGCTCTTCCATCCCATCACCAGCACTGCAAAGAACTAGCCAAATAAAAACATAAATAATTGCAAGGGATAGCCAGAGAAAGAGCTGCAGACACAGCCTATGATCGCCCTCTAGGGCCACATCTGTGAACTGCAGCAGCTCCAGGCCGGCTCTGTCTTGGTCCATCTGCTCCAGGAAGGAGTTTCAGGTCACTAGAGTCCCTGCAACAGCCCCTTTGCCTGATGCTGAGACACATCAGAGTGCCCAAGACACCTAGATGAAGTCACAACCGATGAGTAGGACTGCCCAGGAGACAAAGGACTCTTCCCAGGATGCCAGTGTCATCAGAGCAGGGGCCACTCAAGAGAGGTGAATGATCTCTCAGACTTGTCTTATCACGAAAACATCAAGCTAGGCCGGGCGATGGTGGCGCACGCCTTTAATCCCAGCACTCGGGAGGCAGAGGCAGGTGGATCTCTGTGAGTTCGAGACCAGCCTGGTCTACAGAGCTAGTTCCAGGACAGGCTCCAAAGCCACAGAGAAACCCTGTCTCAAAAAAAACCAAAAAAAAAAGAAAAAGAAAAAGAAAACATCAAGCTAGGTCACAAGACACAGCAGATCTGGAACGATCAGACATCCCCCTAAGCAGTCCCTAATGGCACAGAGGCTCCCTGACTTTCTTCTGACTGCTAGGGAACAATATTGTAAAGTTACAGCACCATCTGGTGGCTTTAGTGTGAAACTAACGCTTCCCTAAGTCTAGACATGATTTCCTAACCCTATAGACTGGGGACTTGCTTCTCAGGTGAAGAGCCCGGGAACGGAAACCATGACCTCTGAGTGTGAAGAAGCTTGTCAGTACTGTGGCGCTCTGGGTTCTAAGTTACCTCAGGGTCATTTCGTTCACACCCAGGACCCACATGACAAGGGGAGTGACCAGTTGTAACTTCCCTGTCCCTGTCATCCCCATCTGTGACCACAGCCACAGTGTAAAGCTGGAGCTGTCACAGAGGGGCTGCTTCAGATGCAGGCAGGAGCCATAAATGCGGGAGTATTCACCTTGGGAGATGGCCTGGGGTCCATGTACCCCACACCCACCCTCCATGGTGGGATAATGTTCCCAAGATGACATCACAAATGAGAGGGAGTCTGTGACCGTTAATCTTAAATGCCGACCTGATGGGACTTGGAACCACCCTGGAAATACACCATGTGACTGTGGGGGAGTTTCTAGATTGACTTAGATGAGGTGTGAACACCCATTCTAAATTTGGTCAAACAATTCCATGGGCAGGAGTCCCGGATTGGATAAAAAAGAGTGAACTGAGTTGAAGCCCTCCTGACCGCATGGATGTGACCAGCTGTCCCAGCCTCCTGCCACCACGTCCTCCCCACCACCTCAACCAACCCTCCCTCCCTTCCTGTCCTCCCACCTCAACCAACCCTCCCTCCCTTCCCGCCCTCCCCACCTCAACCAACCCTCCCTCCCTTCCCGTCCTCCCACCTCAACCAACCCTCCCTCCCTTCCCGTCCTCCCACCTCAACCAACCCTCCCTCCCTTCCT
>NW_004949099.1:3151438-3170349 GCF_000317375.1 Microtus ochrogaster
CCCACCTCAATCAACCCTCCCTCCCTTCCTGTCCTCCCCACCTCAATCAACCCTCCCTCTCTTCCCGTCCTCCCCACCTCAATCAACCCTCCCTCTCTTCCCACCCTCCCCACCTCAATCAACTCTCCCTCCCTTCCCGCCCTCCCCACCTCAATCAACCCCCCCCTCCACATCAAGCTGCTTTTGTCAGGCACTTTGTATAGCAGCAGGAAACGTAATGAAAGCCTGCCTGGGCCTTCCCAGAAATCTCCTGGAGTCACACTGCACACCCCTCGCACCCCACTAAAAGAGCAGCTGCAGGGACAGCTGTGATAGTCACCACTGGACTACTAAAGTCCCACCCTCTGGCAGGGTAACTGGCTGCAATTTCTGGAACCTTCTGGAACTTTCCTGGCCGCCTTTAAAAAGCCTTTCTCTCCTTGCTGCCTCTTTCTTCCTATCTTCTTTATCCCAGCTGGGATGCTTTTTCCCTTAGGCCAATTTCTTCTTTATTTAGTGGGAACACCTGTTAAGTGTCCTGGGTGGGGGGTACATATTCTCTGAATTGCTCCAATTCAGACTTATTCTTTCCCGTAAAGCTTCTCTGTTGATATTTCTGTCCTTGGAAACTCAGTGAGTTTTTTTTTGTTTCGTGTTGGGACACCTACAGATGTGAACCTCTTTCACCTTGTCTGAAGTTCAGAGAATTTGAGTTTATTTTTGTTCTTTCAAAGATGTTGACAAGTGTGTCCACACACCTGACCTAGGGTGCGGTTACTTGGTGTTTTGGACATTAAGAGGGCCTATCCGCTCCACCCTGACCAAAGGTCGGAGAATTCCAGCACACTCCTCTGCTCCTTCATTTAAAATAGGAGGTTTGACACAGGGAGTGGCTGCCTACAGGATACTTGGTCTAGGGTGTGTTCACTGCCTATTTCTGCCCTTGACATAAAATACTTTACTCAGGAAATAGCGGCTTGATGTCTCAAGTACTGAAGCAAGTAACTGTTCTGAGTGTCCTTTGTGTGGTGTTAAAGCTGTCTTTTACTTTCTTCCCCCTCTTTTGTACTGGGGTATAAAAGCACACGGAAATCAAACACAGGAGAACACAGAATTCAGCATGCAGTATTCGCGGAGTTAGCCTCCCGGTACTATCCTATGTCTCTGTGTTTCTTTCATATCTCTGTTTCTCCTACCTAACATTTCTAATCCTCGTGCCCCTACCCTTGAACGTACGAACCTGTGTTGGACTGTGATAGAAGTCACCCCAGAAAGGTGGCTTACGACAGAATGGCAGCCCAATGTGGCGCTTACAACTGTTTTGTTTTGTGGTTTTGTTTTGTTTGGTTTTTTTTTTTTCAAGACAGGGTTTCTCTGTGTAGCACTGACTGTCCTAGAACTCACTCTGTAAACCAGGCTGGCCTTGAACTCAGAGATCCGCCTGCTTCTGCCTCCTGAGTGCTGGGGTTAAAGGTGTGCGCCACTACCACTGGGATTCAACACAGTTGAATCTAAGAGCTATGTAAGAGCAGAGACCCAACAGTGCCTGCCAAATGAGTTCTGACCTTGCTGTGTGACGCACCAGCTGGGGGCTCCCTGGAGCAGAAGGGCGGGATGGGCACCACGTGGCAGCTCCTGGGAGATCCTGCGGCCTCACAGGCGGCTGGAACATGTTCTGTGAACTCTGCTCTCCTCAAATGCTTGTTCCTCTGCTCCCTTCTATTTCTGTCTTTTAACCCACCACTGTGCTGGTGTTTGCTTTCTAAATATATCGTGCTGTACGTCTTTCCTCTGCTGCATCTGAGCTTTGCACAAGTCTCTCCCTCCGTGTACTAGCCCTCTCCCCAGGGCAGTGTTTGCACTAAAGACATTTGACATTAGCTGAAATATTAATGGACTGGCTTTCCTATTCAAGGCCTGGAATTAGAACAAGAGGGCCAGAGACCTTGAAAGTTCACTTTAAATGTCCCTTCTGGTTAATGTCAAATTCCTGAAAATTGTCCCCTTAGTGCACCTGCGAGTCAGCAAGAGTTAACATGGAAATACCCAAAAGCCAAAGGAGATTTGTATAGAACATAGGGGCGAAGGAGAGAGGCCGTCAGCATAACTAAACCGACTTTCTAATGACCAGGCTCAACAGTATTAAAAGAAACAGAAGCCAAGGCTGAGGTTTCACTTGGTGGTGCACTGGCCTCACATGCAGGAGGTCCTGGACTCCATGCCCAGCACACAAAAGAAAATAGTCTATAGCGTCTAGATGGTTCAGTGGGTGAAGGCACTTGCCACTAAGCCTGAGTTTTATCCCCAGGACCACAAGGTGAAGGAAGAGAACTGGCTCTGGAAAGCTATCTTCTGACCTCCATATGCACACAAACATGCTCACATCCATGTGAACATGCAAAAACACATACATGTACACAAAATAGATATGTAAAAATATACAATTAAAAATCTAAACCTAGAACTCTAGCCTCCTAAGATCAATCAAGGGGCTCACACCCATGTTTTCAGCATCTACTAAAGCTCGGTTCACACAGTGAAAGCATAGAGCCCACGCCTCTACCAAGCACTTGGGAAGCTCAGGCAAGAGAATTGCTGGAGTTCAAGGCTAGCCTGGGATACTGAATGAGACCCTGATCCAAAACAAAACCTCACACCCCCTCCAGCTCCCTGCAAGGGGAAGACTGACAGTGCCTCACTGGACCCTGGGACACCGTCAGCCCTCACTGGACCCTGGGACAGCATCACCAGCCCTCACTGGACCCTGGGACACCGTCAGCCCTCACTGGACCCTGGGACAGCATCACCAGCCCTCACTGGACCCTGGGACAGTGTCACCAGCCCTCATTGGACCCTGGGACACCGTCAGCCCTCACTGCAGGAGTGCTTGCCGGCACAGGATACTGATGCTAATGATTAGACCCCAGAGGATGTGTACCACAACTCTGTTTAATGCCAAAGCCTTTTAAAAGTCTATTTCCTATAAGGGAAATAAAGTCTGAAGAGACCTAACATGGTATTGTTTGGTAACTTTAGGCGATGAGACTGTGGCCCAATTCTATCTTCTTCTTTTGTTTGCATTTTAAAAGACTGATATGCTAGTATTTATTACAAGCATAAAAATGAAGAGCTTTATTCCTGCAGTCGGGGTGCAAGTGCCCCTCCAGCACTTGACAGCTGGCTCTGCCTTATGGGCCTGTCCATCCCAGTGAACAGACTATGCGGGCACAGTAATTGCGGGGTCAGGCTACGCAGCAGCAGCCAGGGCTCAGCAAGGGTTTGCGGGAGAAAACCACCTCCAGGTCCCAGCAGACAGCTGCCTTGGCGTCTGCTTCCTACAGGCTCCATTCCAGGCAGGCGTAATTAAAGAAGTCTAGTAAGAAAGATTCCATCTAGGGAAGGGTGGCTGATTTGAGATTTAGCTCTGCCACTTATTCTCAGGGTAATACAGTGCCACTTTTAAATCTCTGACCCAGTTTCCTGAGCTATGAAACAGTGATAGTGGCCGCCCTGCTTCTGCAATCCATGAGGTGCTCTGAGTAGAGCCCTTATGAATCTTTCTACCCAAGGCACTGCTGTGTGTGCCCCCTCCACTACCCCTCTTCCCGTGAGTGTGATCATATTCGCCTTTGGGGACACACCTCCCCTCTTCTTGGAGTTAAGGGACCCCACACAGTGGCTTTAGGGGTAGCCTACCGCAGTCCTTGCCCATCAGAGAATTCTGGCCTTGGGGCAGGACAGTTGAAGTTCAGGACCCAATCTGAACCAACCTGACCCGCTCCTGGCCCTGGGAATACAGAGCTTTCTTTCTATGGTAGTCACTAGGGAAGGGACAATGATTTTCCTAGGCAGTCTACCTGGATTGAAGCCAACAGAACAGGATGGAGCAGGATGGGCCAGAGAGCCAGGCTGGCACGTTGAGTCTCCTGCTGGTACTGCAATCCTGTTCCTTGTCCCATAAGCCCGTAGAGTCCCCTTGCCACAGAAGCCTGTGAGTCTTGTGCATGGGATTTCCCCGACCTGCTGGCCTCCAGGGGTCATCCAGCCCCTCTCTGGCAGGACCTCACTACCTAACGCAGGTCCTGTCTTAACAGAAAAGGAAGTGTGTAGAGGGTGACGGGAGGGGGGGATGACAGTCTTGAGACGATGTGCCATGGGCTGAACCCCTCTGAAACTCAACATCGAAATGTATTGTTCAGAAGCATTTAGAAGGCTGAGGCAGGAGGATTGTGAGTTCGGGCAGTATGGGCTACCTACGTGGAGGGAGAGGGTTTAATTGCGGTTATGACAGGACTGAGTGAGCCTTTAATAAATGACTAGGGCTGGAGCTCCACCTTCTGGATGGCTTAATGTCACCACCACACTTTAGAGTCACACAGCAGCTCAGGCCTGTCCCTCCAGCTTTGTTCTTCCACAGGGCCATGAGACCCAAAACCCTCCCAGGTGCAGCCTTCCCACCATGGAGGTCTGGCTTCCAGAACCTTCTAATCCTACAAAAGAAAGCAGCTACGACTGGACAAAACAGCACTACTGTTTACCACTAGCAGTTAGGAATGAACTGACCTTGCTTTAACTCCACCCACACCCCCATGCCACCCCACTTGGTTGTCTGCTCTTCTGGAAGGACACTGACTGGAAGAGCAGCTCTGAGAAAGCTCCCCTCCTCAAGCCTGGGGTGTAGGACTCTGAGTCCTCAGGTTCAAGGGTAGAACAGGGCAATGGTGGTGAGTGATACACTGGCCTTTGGGTCCTCCTGAATCTCAGCCTCCCCACCCACTGCCACCAAAGACCCTAACTCTGTTCCCATCTCAACCCTCTTGCAGCAATGTCTGCCAGGCAGTGTAAGGAAGCTGTGTTTAGGGGCTGCTAATGGTATGGAAAGATACCTTTCCAGCAGGTGGATTGGAAAGTGGGTACCTTCAACCCAGCAGTGGAGAGTGGGTGGCATGGGACGCTAGCCCCATGTTTCTGCCAGGCTACACACCATGGACAGGGCACTATCAGCATCACAGCCCCCAGCATCTGTTCATGGGCAGAGTGACTATCCCCTATTGAGCTGGGTAGTGAAGGATGGTTACCTAGCAACTAGGAAAGCAGGGTGCAAAAGAGCTTCTGGGGCCAATGGAATGGGAAGAATCAGAACTAGAGGCATAAGGAGCAGGCTTGAGCCACTGCCAGATAGAACAGGATTGCTAAGGTTGATGCTAGTCACCGGAGAGTCCCCTGCATAGCCCATCCGCTCAGTTCTGCCAGGCAGGAGAGGGCTGCATCGTGGAGACCAGTTTCTGGCGGGCTGGACATACAAGCTGCATTGCATATTACTAGAGTTCATGCAGGAGTGTTTTCACAGGAAGACAGCTGCTCCTTGGGACCATGCAGTGTAGAAAGGCAAGACACCAGGGGAGGAAGAGAAGGCCAGCAGCGCAGTTGCCTGCCTCTGTTTTCCCTTCCTGCCATACAGGGACTGCGTGACAATCACTCGGTGTGACAGATGAGAAGACAGGAACATCGAGTGAGCCATATTGAAGCCTAGAAACCTAACACAGCTAGAACTCAGTGGATGACGGTGAAGCTTCTCGTCAAGAGAACTGGAGAAGCCCAGGGAGGAGACACAAACCTTCCTGGACCCCAGAGTCAGTCCCAAGCAGGCCTGCTGCTCTTCTACCCACAGCCTACCTGCCTCTCTCCAGCAGAAAAAGCCTTAGAGGCCCAGGGCATCAGACGGCCCAGTACAGAACAAGGGCAGGACTGCTGAGATGCTGAGCCACATACCCAGGAAGAGGAGATGGGGCCCTCTAGTGGCTTGGATGCGAATATCCTCACAGCCTCCCATTTGAACGCTTGGTCCCTGGCTGACGGCACTATTTGGGGAGGTTATGAAACCTTTAGGAGGTGGAGTCTAGCTGGAGGAAGAGGTTTGTTAGGGTTGGGCTTGGACACTTCCTTTCCTCTCTCCTGTTCTTCCAAGAGGTGAGCAGGAAGGCATCCCAGATGCATACTCCTGCCACCATGGAGCCGCTTGCCACATCTACCTGGCCCCAATGGTGGGCTGTATCCCTTTTAACTCTGAGCCCACACAAACCCTTCCCCCCTGTAAGTTGCTTCTCGGCAAGTATTCGGTCACAATAACAAGAAAAGTAACTAATATGAGTCTCTACCTCCCGTCATATACTAAAATAGTTAAATATAAAAGTATAAAGCCACAGGAGAGCAGCAGATAGCAGATATCTCAGGGAGGGAAAAGCTTCTTTAAACACAAAGCAGCAAAAAGCAACAAAAACATTTAAAACCATTTTCAAGGGGCTGGAGCACGGGCTCAGCAGTCAAAAGCACTGGCTGCTCTTTCAGGGGATTTGGTTTAGATCCCCAGCATTTACATTGACAGATCACAACCCCTGGTAACTCTAGTTCCACGGGATATGATGCCCTCTTCTGGATTCTTTTGATACTGCACACACATGGGACACACAGAAAAGCAGGCATATACATAGAATGTAAATAGACGAACTCATTAAGACTTAAAAAAAAGCAACTGACAAACTGTAAAAATGTTTCTGTTTGTAAATGAGAGGCTTTTCTTTCTTCTACATGAAGACTGCACAGTGACCAAAAAAATGAGCGCCTTGGTAGGGAAAAACCGTGGAAGTGATAACAGCAGCAACCACTTGCAGAACACTTCCCAGTGCCAACTGCTGTCCGGAGTGCTGGGAACGCAGCCCTTCATGTAAGCTGCACCTCCCTGCAAGGTGAGGACCCCATGTCCTAGATGAGAAAATGAAGCTTTGCCCTTGCTTTCTCCACAGATGTCAGGGTGCTGTTAGTAGGGTTGGAATGGCAGAGCCTGCCTCCTCTCCACTCCCCCAGGCTTCAGATCCAAAATGAAGAGTGTATTTTATTTATTTTCTTTTTATGTGTATGAATGTTTTGCATACATGCATGTATATGCATCATTTTCATATCTATTGGGTTCCCTGGAACTAGGATTACAGTTGATTTGTTGTGAGTCACTGTGTGGCTGCTGGCAATCACACCTGGGTCCTCTGGAAGAGCAGTCAGTGCTCTAAACCACTGATCCATCTCTCCAGCCCTGAAAACTATATTTGATATTCCTATATGTAAAATATATTGTATAGAATATATTATATAATCTATGTTCAGAATTTATACATGGTGTATTAATGGTATATATATTACTAATTAATATATATTCATTTATACTGTCAAGCCATTTACAAAGACCATTATAATTTTTCCTATCAAACTGAGCAAAATCCTCCCCCCTGGGGTTCTAGAGATGGAAGGCAGGCCCTTGTACATTATCATAGAGGCAACTCTACCTTGGAACCTTATCTCCAGACCTTGGCTTTTTTGAGACTAGGCTTTGCTGTATTGTCTAGGCTGGCCTCCATCTCATGATCCTCCTGCATCAGTTGCCTGAGTGTGGGGACTGCCTGGGCCATCACGCCAGGGTGGGAAGCATATCAAGCCCCAGAGTTCAGTCCCTCTGGTGAGTGCATGCTGGAGCTAAAGTGGTCTTTCTGGGAGTCTCTTTGCTGAGGTTTCCAGAGCCCCTGTAAAGACCCACACACTTGATGGCAGAGCCGCTCCATTTGCTCCACTGTCTGAACTCTCCTCTGCCACTGCCCCAGGCTGACCTGATCAGTCACAGCGCTGGGCTCGCATGCCCTGTCTCACAGGCTCTTCAGTGCGGCAGGGAGCAAGAACAACGAAGCACCTGCAGACGGGATCCTGGATGTGGAGTGGGAAGAAGGCCAGAGATGGTTGCCTTTCGATTCCTCTGTACCTGAGGTATGCCTCTGTGGCCTGCCCTGGATGCCTAGTGATTTTCCCATATCCTACCAGACTTTTACAAATCCATTCCTTTGTCTCTTGGGGATGTCTGGGCTCCCTGTCTTCTGTTCCTGGGTGGGATGCTGATAGAGACATGTCTTGACCTACTGATCTCATTCTAGACTTTATTCTGGGGAAATAATCAGGAAAGTGGAAAAAGTATAAGAACATTTGCTGCTGCAACTAAACCTGGACACAAGAGGGGAGGATCTCGGGCCATCTGACAACCACGTGTGTGCTAATACACAACTGTTAAAAATTGGGTAGTAGGGGCCGGAGAGGTGGCTCAGAGGTCATGAGCACTGGCTGCTCTTGCAGAGGACCTGGTTTGATTCCCAGCACTTATACGAAGACTTTTAACTATCTATAGTCCAGTCTTAGGGGAAATCTATCCACACCTTCTGGTCTCCTTGGGCAACAGGCACCCACACGGTGCACAGAAACATATGCCAACAAAAATGCCCATATGCATAAAATGAAAAGAAAGGAAATTTGTAAAAAAAAAAAAGTTATAAAAGGATAATTAATAATGTGGGAAATACATTTAAAAATATCAGATGAAAAGTAGAAAATAGAATGTTCCTGCCAGGCTGTGGTGGCACGTGGCTTTAATCCCAGCACTCAGGAGGCAGAGGCAGGCAGATCTCTATGAGTTCAAGGGTAGCCTGGCCTACAAGAGCTAGTTCCAGGATAGCTAGGACTGTTACACAGAGAAAGAGAAACCCTGTCTTGAAAAACCAAAATAAGAAAGAAAGAAAGAAAGAAAGAAAGAAAGAAAGAAAGAAAGAAAGAAAGAAAGGGAGGGAGAAAGAGAGGGAGAAAGAAAGAAAGAAAGTTTCTTATGGTTCTAGTTTTTCATATTTCTGTTGTCAAATTGTGAGTTGCTTCATTTCCTTTGAATTAACTTTATTTTATCTTTTGATTTTCTACAGTGTTCACTCACAGGCTAACCTGGAACTCACAGAGATCTGCCTGCCTCTGTCTCTGCCTCCTGAGGGCCAGGGCCACCACAATTTATGTAATTATTATTTAGATTTCTACATTTTATTTTAATGTGCATGAGAGTTTTACCTGTGTGTATAGCTGTCTGTGTACCATGTGTGTGCCTGGTGCCCTGAGAGTTCAGAAAGCATCAGATTCCCTGAACTGGAATTATAGACATCTGGGAGCGACCATGTATGTGCTGGGAATCAAACCCAGGTCCTTGAGCAACCAGTGCTCTTACCCAAGTCTTGTTTAAGTCCACTGGGTGTGTCATAGTTTAGGGAGAAAATTTGGGGCTGACTATTCATACCACAGCACTCTTTTCCTAATCTTAATAGGGGGACCCCACAAGCCAAGACACCACTGAAGAGGCCAGGGCCGGAAGCACTGCAGCCTGCTCCATGCACTGGTTACCAGTCCCCAGATTGTGTGTAGCCAGCTTGGTGCCTGGACCTTGGTAAACAGTAGCTTCTATTAAGGAGACACTTAGTGATGGCAGATGGCAGACAGCCTGGAAGACACCAGAGGGGAGAAGACTGGGGTGGAAACAGCCCCACGGTCCCTAACAACATGGATCGCCCTGGTATCCTGCGTAGAGATAAGTGAGCAGAGCTACCTGCAGTGGGACCCAGGTCCAGGCTGGTGCCATTCAGTTCCTCCTCTTCCCAGAAGTACTGTGGTGGCTGCAGGAGCCGGGACTCCTCGCTGTCCTCACTGGGAAAGCCCGAGCCAGGAGCTAGGCCGGCGCCCAGGCCCATGGCCTCACTGGGCTCCTCGGAGTCCAGGGGCTCAAAGTCCGTGGGCAAAAGAAGGTCGAGCAGGGAGGTGGAAGTGAGGCCTTCAGGGCCAGGCTCGTCCACGCCGGCTGCACAGGCACCCAGGGAAGCTACTGTAAAGACAAAACCAGATATCAGGAAGGAGGGTCAGGACAAGGACTAGCAAGACACATCACAAAGATGGACACTCCTCAGCACTGGGGCTTCAAGGGACCTGAGCTGCCCTTTTAGAGTGTTCAGCCTCCCCTGTGACGGGAGTGAGGACTTGATGACCCTGCTCCCCTCATCCCCAGGGTGCTCAGAAAGTTCCTCTGTCCCAGTCTAGTAGCTCTGCCAGACACTGCAGGGACAAATTCAAGCCAAGGACTTTGCTGGCATGTGACACTGTTCTCTAAGTTTGCATCCCAGGCTGAAACTTCCAGCCCGTGCTGTGATTTGCATCATGCAGGTCTCCTGGGTGCAGTTTAAAAACCCACGCAAGGTTGCAGGGCAAACTCACCAGTGCTGGCAATCCTGTAAGTTTATTTAGACTCATGGGCCCTCCCGACTTATCAAGATAAAAGAAACAAAGACCAGACTACAAATGAAAAGGATCATCTTCCGTCTCTTTCGCTCTGCCACCGAGAACAGCAGAACTGTACCACTGATCAGTTTCACAGCTAGCTTCGGCACCTCACTGCATGCTTTGGGAAGTTGCTCAAGTCCCCCGGGTCTCACCTCCTCACCTAGAAGACCTGGAGGTTGATGGAAATGCCCTCTGCATCCTTCCTAAGACTAACGACATCAGTGGTGTGGGGAGGGCAGGTCCAAGACCCGGGCGCCTGGCCCCTGCACTGGATGTGAAGTGTGACCTGCTGTGACCATAATGAAGGAAAATTTCAGTGATGTTTATAATAAAAACAAGACCTCATATTTTCAGGGCCATGTGCAAAGTGCTTTACAAACAGCATCTGAATTTTAATCGCTTCACCCCCTGATGAGGAGGGCAGCGCTTGGCTGCTGAAGGAAGGGAAAAGACCACAGAGTTCCAGCAGAAACTGGGAGAATGTCAGGTACATTGTGCACCTGTTAGTCAGTCCAGGACTAAGAATAGCACACTGACCTATAGGAGAGCATCTGGGTGGGGTTAGTGTGGAACAAGAGGGCTGGAAGGGGAGGCAGGCAGGGTACCAAGAAGACGAGTTTACACTTGTCTTCCCTGCCTGGGTGAGGGTCTCCAAGCTCATTCATCAGTCCATCCATTGTAAAGCATGGGCAGGCACTCTGAGCCCTCAGTCCCAGAGGGAGGAGCACTCATTGCAGGTGAGCGGAGCTGTCTATCCCAGTGAGGACCCCCCCCCCGCCGGGGGACTGTGTGCACTGCTGTACAGGGACCTGAAGAAAGCATAGAGGCCCGGGACGTCCTCCACCTAGAGAGCCCTAAGAGCAGACGGTGAGCTGCTTCTTCACCCACACTAACACAAAGGCTGTGCTCACACCTGCAACCCCGGCACTCTGGAGGCTGCGGCAGGAGGATTACAAGTGTGAGGTTAATTTGGGCTACATGGTGAAATCTTGTCTCAAAAACCCTCAAATGGGAAGGGAGGAAGGGAGAGAGGAACGAAGGGAGGGAAGAAAGACAAGACTGATGTGAGTAGCGGGCTCATCAATGTCCCATGTGGCCTCAGAGCCAACACGGGGCTGACTGTGGAGGCCTAGGAGACCAAGGCAGATCCACAGGGCAAGAGCTGGCACGCTGGTCCCTTCTACTCTGGCTCAGAGATGTTCCCTCTCAACAAGCTGATTCACAGGCCTCCCTCTGAGCTGCCGGAGGCCAAGTTCTACCTGGGGCAGGGGGCTCCTCTGGAAGGCAGGACTCGAGACACTGTTATGTTCTCCCTGTGGCAGATCCGGCGGCTGGGGAGATTCTGGCTTGGAAGTTGAGAATCATCAGACCCCTTCCAGAGCATCTCTAGCTGTCCCAGACACTAGGTCCAAAGTCCTGTGTCCATATTACCAACTCATATATGGGAAAGGGCAGGGCATACTCATGGCTTCAAGACACCTAGAGGCCAGAGGGAGCCACAGCAATCTTCATGGTGTCCTCCTCCCCTCGGGTTCCCTGTGGTTTCCACAGGAGGATGCCAATGAGTCCTTCCACTCCAACTCTCACCCCAGACCCTAAAACAACTCTGGTTGTTGTTCTTCTAGTCCTGACTCTATGGGAAGAGCAGGGCCCATCCCGTGACAGGTAGATGGTAGTGAGTCAGGTGGCTGGGTCTAACACAGAAACCACCCGAGGGCTCTTCTCTGAGGCTCTGGGGGTACAAGTGTATCCTCCAGGAGGACACCCCTCTGAAATGTAACTGTGTAGTTTTTCCCTTGAGGCTAAGTTCCCACTCCTCAGACTTGAGCATCACCTTCACAACAGGCCTCAAGGGCTTTGCTTTAGTCTCAAGGGTTATTCTCTTAGGACAGCTTGTCAACCTGCCCAGGCTAGAACAAGAGTCCATGTAGAAAATAGCCAGGTTAGCAGTGTCCCAGTTGAAGCCCCATGTGACAAAGCCAGCCAGGACAAGCTGATGTGGAACTCGAAGGAGCCTGGCTGAGATCAGAAGTGCCAGTGGATTCCAGCTGCACTGCCAGTCCATAATCATGAGCTAAATACACAGAGTCTGTTCAAAACCAGTCCAGTTCAAACCTGAGCCAGTGCAGATGCACAGGCTGGTGGTGTGTGTGAGTTAAACACAGAGCTAAGCCACAGATAAGCTTTGATCCCCATTGTTCTGCAACTTCTAGAACGTTCCCAGGTTGATGCTTCTAGTTTGGGGATCACATCAAGAATTTCTGGGGTTTAGGGCTAGAGAGATGGCTTAGTGGTTAAGGATCCTGGCTGTTCTTGCCAAGAACACGGGTTCATTTCCCAGTACCCACATGGTGGCTCACAACCATCTATAATTCCAGTTCTGGGAGGCCTAATGTCCTCTTCTGGTCTTTCCTAGTACCACATATAGTACAGATATATGTGCAGGAAAACACCCATAAACATAAAATAAAAGAATAGCAAAAAGAGTTTCTGGAGATTTTTGTTATTGTTTTAAAATTTACATTTATTCATTCTCTCTGTGTGTGTGCATGTGTGTGGTGTGTGTGAGTACGCATGTGCATGGATGTCAAAGGACAACTTTAGGGAGTCAGCTCTCTTCTTCTACCACATGGGCTGGAAACACCGAATTCAGGCCATCAGGTTTTGTGACAAATGCCCTCACCTACTGAGCCACCTTGCCATCCCCACAAGTTCTGTTTTAAGTCAAAAATTTGGGGGTGATTTGTTGCACAGCCCCAAATTTGACATAGCCCACTGGCACACTGAGAAAGGTTATAAAGGGGGCTCTTTCATGCAGAATAGGAGCTGAGCAACTGAACACCATTCATTCACTCACCCCAAAAACCTTTTTATAAATTCTGGCTTTGCACCAGGCATTATACAAAAGTCAAGTAATACGGGATATGAGAAAGATATAGTCCCCAACCTTCAAATGCCAGTTTCTAGTGGAGCCCAGGAGGAAGTCAGATCATCACAGCACAGTGTAACAGGTGTGTAAGAGGCGGAAAGGCACAACCGCAGAATGATGGCGTGGTGTCTGTGCTAGCAGACTCAAGAGAAGGAAGGAGGATGAGCAAGAAGCACTTCTGGGAGGGGAGCAAAGTGGGACAGCACCTGGGAACGCTCATTCCTCATCTCATTCTGCGGGGTGGACAACGGTGCCCCCCAAGGGAACACACACAACCATACTCCACGCGTTACAGTACAACAAAGCAGCCAAGGCCACATTACTAGAATGAGGTCCACAGTGCTCACAGCTCAAAGCGTCAGTTTTTGTAGGAAGGACTTGGGTCTACTCAAAGGCCTACATCTTGGGGGGGGGGGAGGACGCTTCTCTAAGCCCCACCTTCCCAATATGCTGGCCCATGAATATCCTTGATTCGTTCCTGCCAAGTCTCTCCAGAGACAGTCCCTGCAGATATTTTAGGTACTTCAGGATTCCCTAGCAATGCTCACTGCGTACATCTCTCCTCCACACTACCCTCTGAGCAGAGAGCCACCAGGGCCTAAATGGACATATGACTCACCCCGTGTTCCTGGCTCTGTATGGATGAGTAATGCTGTTGGTCCACAGACCACATTTTGAATAGCAAAACTCAGCACAGCCTTCTGACGGCCAAATCTGTATCTACTGCCCCATCACATAGATGACCCAGCCAGATCCTTTAAAGTGGCAGAGGGGCTCTCCACCAATGGACATACCCTAGTACCTCCTCTCCACTCCCCACAGTCACAATCATACCCCAGTCATGCCATATGCCCTAAACCAAGTTTCTAGAGATTTCCAGAACATGACAATCTCCTTTGCTTTCTTCAGACATGCTATGCCTTCTGAAATAGTACCCATTTATTCCCATCTTTCCCCTACCCAATTCTTAAAGATTTATCTTTATTTTTCTGGAACATGTGCCTGTATGTACCACCTGCATGTAGTGCCCATGGAGTCACGCTGAAGGGCACTGGATCCCTGAAGCTGGAACTGTGAGCCTATGAGGGTGCTGGGAACTGAATCTAGGTCCTCTGCAAGAGCAGCAAGTTCTCCCAACAGCTTCCCCACCTACCTAATTCATACTCTCACTTCTGGACACAGCTCTCTCTCTCTCTCTCTCTCTCTCTCTCTCTCTCTCTCTCTCTCTCTCGTACATGTGTGTGCATATGTGTGTTTCATGCATGTGAGCATGTGAGAAGAATGTCAGGTGAACTTTATCATTCTCTGCTTTATTCCTGTGAGCTAGGGTCTCTCACTGGCCAGCGAACTCCAAGATCCACCAGTCTCTGCCCCCAAAGATAAGGTTGCAGGCATGTGCAGCCATGCCCAGTTTTTTTCTAGGGATGCTGGGATTCTAACTCAGGTCTTCATGCTTGT
Source organism: Microtus ochrogaster (assembly GCF_000317375.1). Taxonomy (NCBI): domain Eukaryota; kingdom Metazoa; phylum Chordata; class Mammalia; order Rodentia; family Cricetidae; genus Microtus; species Microtus ochrogaster. Next base: position 3,165,981 of record NW_004949099.1, read on the forward strand.
TCAGCAATCCCTCTTATCCACGGAGCCAACTTCCCAACCCTGGTCACGTGCCTGGGCAGGGTGCCATTCTTTGTTATCACAGTCTTGGCCCTACGTTTGCTCCTCACCCATTGGCAACAGACAATCATCTACCTCTCATCAGATGGTAAACGCGCAGCATGTCCCTTGACACTGTAGTGTCTAGTTTCTGACACACACCAAGGCTCAGCAAGCCCTTGAGGGGATAAACAAGAATAGGTCAGACCTTCCCGTTTTACAGATGAGATCTCTGATGACTCATGGGATTAAGTTAATAGAAAGAGCTGTAATTAGCTGCTTCTCCCCACAGGAAGGTCTTGCAGATGTTCTATGAAGGAGGTTTGGGAAGCAATTATTTGCTGGGCTGAGCTGCTTAAAACAATATTCAAGACAGCATAGCTACCCCAAGGGATGTGAGTGCCAAGGAGGGAAGCCAGTGCTAAGGACTGGAGGGCACCCCTTTCCTTTAGACACTCTGCCTGGGGTTCCCACAGCAAACCCAAGCTGAGTCCATGGGGAAGGTTCCGCTGTCCCACAAAGTGCCCTCGGGAATGCTATCCTCCGCGGAGCTCTCATTCACAGGCCACAGGGGCCCTGTTTAGAAACACTTCTACAAACTGTCCTATATATTTAACACTCACTTTCTAATTTTAAAAAAAGTGAAACAGATTCACAGAATCCTGTCAATCCAGTGCCAATTAAAACTGAGACTCACTTGTGAGGACTGTGCCATCTCATTGTCAGTAAAATCCATACAGGAAGGCCAGCCACATCGTCATGCGGCCACTCCTCGGCTTCTGTCGGAGCCAAGTAGCATGCCAGGCCTTCCCTGGTGATACAAAGATGGACATTGGATAGTCTCTGCCTGCTGGGAAATTAGCAGTTTGGGGAGAAATGAAATCTAAATTGTATACAAGATACCAGCTGCTACGGCAGCCCTCGTTTGCAGAAGCAGCCTCCCCAGGGCTGGGGAGTAGGCATGGCTTGGTGCCAAATGAGAGAAACCAATCTGGAAAAACTCATTCATGCATCCCAGGAAGAAGAAAACGTCAGGTGATGAGGGATGTGTGTGCTAATTAAACCCCGAATATTGTACAGGTTCCCAGGGCGCCTGAGCAGCCACGTTTTGGGGCCGTGAGGAGTAAGCTTTATCCACACGCTGTGTCTTGGCAGGAAGGCTTTAGTGACAGGAGGAGAGAGTAAAGCTGGTCTTCCTCAAGAATCTAGAACTCATCTTTCCTGAAGAAGTGTGACCTGCTTGCCTCTGAGCCTCTGCATTACCTCCTCAGAACCTAAGCTGGGTGTGGGGGCACACGCCTTTAATCCCAATATTGGGAGAAAGAGGCAGGTGGATCTTTGTGAGTTCAAGGCTAGCCTGGTCTACAGAATGAGTTCCAGGACAGTTAGAGCTTCGGAGTGAGACCCTGTCTTGAAAAATAAAACAAAAGAACCACAACAAAACCAAACAAAGAAGCAAACAAAACCCAAACTAACTTAAGTGTGGTAGAGAAGTGGCCACCGTCAGCTGACCCGGAACTGCTCAGCACTTCAGCCAGCCGCCCCAAGGACAGTAGAGTAGAACCGTGCAGGCCCCACGGGGGTGGGGGTGGGGTGGGTGCTTCTTGGTCAGCCAGGACTGTGCGCAGAGCCCTGTGGTTGGGTGTACCCTGGGTCTGCACCTTGACCCTTCCATGCCCCAGGTGGGAGCCTCCACTCTCCCACTCCATCTGCAATCCAGCAGTCAGCAGTGCCTCCCTGACCCCGCCAGCATCCCCTCTTCTTCATCCACTTTCCCTGGTGGTCTACAGGCATTAACAGAGACTTTAAAAGGGGGAGGGGATCTGATATTTTCCCTGGTTTTCACTCTTTTCCAACCAATTTTCATTCTCTGAAAGGCATACTCCTTGTGACTGCTCCTCTGTCTACACAGGGACCTGAATGTTTCAACGGCTTTGGTAGTGGGCAATTACTTCAGCAAGGGGGGGGGGGGAGGGTAACTGCTTTTCAGACCTGCCTACCACGAGAGGACACCAGAATAGAAGGGGAGCCCTGTCCCTTCTGCAGATAATTATTTTTCCCTTTAATAATTAGTCTGCCTCGGTGGAGATCCCATCTGACTCAAAATCTCAGAATTATGTCCCCTGTGTGATTCATTCTCTTCCTCGAGCTCGTTGCATTTTCTGTTATTTCATCACCCTAAAGGGAGGCAGAGAGAAAAAGGCATACAGGAAGGGATGAGGGGAATCAGCCTCAAGGAAAAGCAGATCCAAACAAGCCCAGAAAAGGGGGCTAAGGAAACAGGCAGACATCTTAGCCAAAGCCCCAGAACCCAGTGTGCCCCCCTGCACCAGTCCCACTTCATCCTGGCGATCTAGTCTGTCTGCCACCAGCTGCACACGGCCCTCTCCTAGCCAGCGGCTTTCAAGTCAGATCCCCCTAAGCCCTGAGCAGACACCAGCCTGGGAGGTGGCTGGGCAGCATCTGCCACTCTGCCCCCATAGCCCAGAGTGGCAGCCACAACAGAAGTGCACTAGCACCACGGTCCTACACCCCCATCCCCCACCGCCACGCCACCGCTGTGTGCCGTGGAGGCACAGTGCTTAAGCGAAGCCTTCTTCTTCTACACAAAGGTGTAAAAAGGAGGCAAGCCGACAGACACACATGTGCCTGCACAGAGGCAGGGGCACGCTCATGGAGAGAGTGTGGTAGGGGAGGGGGAAAGGGGCCTGACTAGCACTAGGATGAAGGCCCGAGAGCCAGGCCCGGGTCCTGACTTGTACTGCTGGCAGGATTGGTGTGGCTCCGACCCGGAGAGACAGCGGACCTTCTATAGAGGACTGTATGCATATACAAAGACGCAGGTGGTCTGTGTAGATGTGATGCCAACACCAACTGACACCCCCTCCCTGTGTTGTTAGGTCCTTTCTTCATCTCCGGGATAAACATGTGCTCTTGCTAACTCGGCCTGCTCATAGCAGGCCCAGCACTGTGAGGGGCCAGTCCCCTCTCAGTCTTTTTATTTTATTTTATTTTGTATGTATTCATTTATTTAGAGACAGGGTCTCATTCTGCAGCCCAAACTGGTCTTGAACTCCCAATTCTGCCTCGTTGGGGTCCTAAGTGATGGACTTAACAGGTACACATAACTTTGATCACCCTCGCCAACTCCTCAGACATCTTCCTGGGGTTCTATCATTGCCAGTCCCAAAGTAAGGGCCCACCACATGTCCATATCAAGCAGGGTTGGCTCCTCCCCTCACATGGATCCCCTGGAATTTATACATATATTGCATATTGCATAGGGTGGGTCTTGCTGGGGTGACTGCCTGAGTACAGGAAACTAGTCCCATGCCTGTCTCCACCGGAGGGGAAGTTGCGCAGGGCTATTCACTGAGTCTTGGAGCCCACCCTGTCCAGCACCCTGCTCCCGCACCACGCCCACCTTAATTAGGATAGGGTCCCAGCTCCACCGTTCTGTGAGCTCTACTACGTCCTGATCCCACCTTTGCAGTCAGCCTTCCTCCCTCCCCTTCTGTGTGGTGGCTTGCCTCTGAGCCTGTCAAGCCCTTGTGCCCGCCCCCTACACACACGCACACACCCCTAAATCCCATGTCTACCCTGGGAAGCTGTCTCTTTCTCTCTTTCTCTCTCACGCAGACATATCCATTTCTTACCTGCCTCAGGCCCAGACCTGTCACACACCCACACTAACGAGGTACCCAGTGCGACTGATGAATGGAAAACCGCGTACCAAGTCTCCCACACAGCTCCGTGTAGCGGCAGTCGCTGTCGCAGACCTACCCCTTTGTCAGTTCCTAATAAAGTTGCCCCGCGCAGTCGAGGACACGCATTCACAACGACACGCACACGCCTTCCCAGGCAAGCTCCACGCACATGTAAACATCCACCTTGGCCACGCAGCTCGCTTTCAGCCCCCGGCATCCCCTGCCCACGCGCCGTGGAGACCCGCTAGACCTTTACGATGCGATTTCTCTTAAGGGTGTCACCCGCGCGCTTTCTCTTCCCTTGATTCGCCTCCCTGAACCTTCGCGCTCACACACGCACACACCCCTCTGCCTGGTGGCCGCAGAATGATCAACCTGTCACCTGTCACCTGGCGAGGGGTGGGGCGTGGGCACCTTGGTGCAGCGGCCCCACCGCCACCGTCCCCGAGCGCGCGCGTGGCACGGAGCATCCAGCTCCCTGGACACAGCGCCTGGGGAGGGGGGGGTCCCCGCTCCAGGCCCCGCGCCGCCACCTCCTCCCCGCGCGCGGCCGACCCTGCGCGCCCCACAGCCTTTGTTCTGCCGCGCTGCCAGCACGGGCCCTGTGCGCCCTGCGCCCTCGCGTC
>NW_004949099.1:3170504-3174111 GCF_000317375.1 Microtus ochrogaster
CGTCGGGGGCGCGCAAAGCGAAGGCGGTGGCGCGCGCGCGCCCCATTGGCCCGCGCGCCCGTCACTCACGCGCCCAGCCGCCCAATCGATGCAGTGGACAGCTCGGGGGCGGAGTCCTGCTGCGGAGTCTGGCTTCGCACCTGCACCTCCAGCCTTGCGCCCTTTGCCACCCCAGGGGGACATCCCGGGAAGGAGGTCTCGCACCCTTTGTGCAGCAGACCAGCCAGCTGCAGCGAAGGAGAGAGGTCAGGGTCAGCAGAGGCCTTCTGGGGCACGTGGTCTGAGGTCCTGAAGGCCAGGGCAGACCAGGCTTTGGTGGGGAACCTGGTCAAGAGCAGAGCTGAACTTTGTGCCAGGTGTAATTTATTTATCTTCATTTTATGTGTATGTTTGCCTGCATGTATGCATGTGCACCAAGTGCGTGCTTGATGTCCACGGATGGCTGTAAATCACCATATATATGGGTGCTGAGAACTGAATCCCAGCCACTCATACATAACCTCTGAGCCACTACAGCGCGGTTAAACTCTCACAGCCTGAGCAAATTTGCGCCTGTCACCAGATATCTTGTGAGAGTCGCCTTTCCCTCTAGTCTGTGCTTCCCCTTGACTTCAAATTCACTCCTGCTTCAAGCATGATGGAAGCAAATAAGACGGGCATTGCTCTTCCTCAGTCTCAGGAGAGCAGGGCCATTCCTCAACATGTGGGACCAGAGCCTCAACTGTAGGAAGGCTAGCTAAGCACAAAGGGCACTGGGGCAGCAGAGGGGCCCTCCAGCCTACTTCAGTAGAGATATACTATAGGATGGATGCATGTTAGATAAGCTGGGTTTGGGAGAAACCATTCTAGATAGAGGGAGGCTCTGACAATCTCCAAGATAGAAAAGTGCCCTGCTTCTTCTAGGAACAGTAAAAGCACCTATTGACTGTCCAACACCCATAATTTTGTGGGATTTTTATTTTATATACAGTAAATTAGGAAAGCTGTTGTGCAAAGTAAATTGTAAATTGTAAACAGACATGGCGGCACATACATGTAATCCCAGCACTAGGGAGGATACAGGTTAAGACCAGGTCTGTCTCAGCTATAGTAAGAGGAGAGGAGCACTGGAGAGCTGGCTCAGCAGTTTGCTACTCTTCCAGAGGACCCAAATTTGGTTCCTAGCACCCACATTGCTGTTGCCTATAACTCCAGTTCCAGGGAATCTGATGCCCTCTTCTGGCCTCTGTGGGCACCTGCACACACAGCATATATTCACACACACACACACACACACACACACACACACACACACACAGAGAGAGAGAGAGAGAGAGAGAGAGAGAGAGAGAGAGAGAGAGAGAGAGAGAGGGAGGAGACTAGAAATTGGCTTATTGGTTAACACTTGCTGGCTCTTGCAGACAACCTGCGTCCTGTTCCCAGCACCCACATGGTGACACAGAACTAGTGTTAACTCCAGGTCCAAGGGATTTGGCACCCTTTTCTGGCTTCTGTGAGCACCAAGCATGTACACAATGTACAAACATTCAGGAAGACACTCATATACATAAAATCAAAACTAATACATTTAAGAATCAAGCATCTTTTCTAAAAGATAAAAAAATGTTATTTATGTGGGCTGGAGAGATAGCTCAGCAGTTAAGAGCATCTTCCAAAGGTCCTGAGTTCAATTCCCAGAAACCATATGGTGGCTCACAACCATCTGTAATGAAGTCTGGTGCCCTCTTCTGGTCAGGCATACACACAGACAGGATATTGTATACAAATAAATATTCTTTAAAAAATGTTATTTAGGGGCTGGAGAGATGGCTCAGCGGTTAAGAGCATTGTGTGCTCTTCCAAAGGACCTGAGTTCGATTCCCAGCAACCACATGGTGGCTCACAACCATCTGAAATGGGGTCTGATGCCCTCTTCTAGCCTGTAGGCATATATGCAAACAGAATATTGTATCCATAATAAATAAATATTTTTTTTAAAAAATGTTATTTATATTTTTGTAGCCTTGACTTGCCCAGAGCTCCCCACGCAGTCCAGACTGGCCTTGAACCCACTAAGATCCATTTGCCTCCACCTCCTGAGTACTGAGATGGCTTGTACCATCATGTTTGGCCTATGCTGGATGTTTTCGAAAACTAAATTCACTCCTCACTGCAGGGGGTGCCATTAGATCTTCTAGTCTAGAGAAACAGGATTTGGAAGACACAGGCAAGATATGAGCTCCAAGGGAAAGAAAAGAGTGGACGTGGTCTGTCATATTCAGGGGAATGAGCATCGTCACTGGGAAACAGTGCAGAAGACAGGGATGGGTGGCTTTTAGCAGTTCTGTGGTTTATCCTTCAATGTGAGGACCCTGAACACAAGGAAGGAGTGGCTAGCCCAAGGTCACAAGGCAAAGCAGCAACAATCATAACACAGGACTGCAGACCCTCTTACCCTTCACCTAGCCTGAGTCAGAGTCTGAGGTCTCTGGACAAGCACTCAAGGCAAAATAAACAAGCAAACCATCAATGACCAGGGAGGAAGTTGTTGCTGGTGTCTAGGGGTGGGGGATGGTGGTGAAAGTGAAGTCAGTGGAACACTGAGGCAGAACCGATAGGACCACACTGGCTAGTGTTTGTTGACTGATATTTTTTGGTGTTTTACTCTTAAGCACAAGCTCAAGTTAGAGAAGAATCGGTTTGTAGTTTCTGTGCAAAGCCAGGCTACCCAGAGGACACAGGCATGGGATGATGGGCCTAAAATGAAATGCCCAGAAAGCTAATGGTCTTGTTTGAATCATCTGAACCTCAGGGACATTGTTCTTATAGTGACCATTGTTCAGTGGGGGCAGGGTCCAGAAGAGTGGTTAGAGCAAGTATCTCATTTGGGAAAGAGATGAAACATGGCCAGTCAGCATCTCCCTGACCTGGGCTCCTCATCAGACTTCACCCTGTTATGGACAGTGTTGACCTGCGTCTCTTCCAGATCATTCTTGTTAAATACAAAAACGGTCTAATGTTTCCCATCTCTGGAAATACTAACCCCCAAGACAAGCTGGTACCCTGGGCAGAGATACCTGCTTTCCTTCCTGAGAGTGAGGGGAAGACACACATGCAGCATAGCCAGAGAGTTCTGCAGGAACACAACTGTGAGAAATACGAAAAGCAGCAAACGACAGGGGCTAGGATGGCTCAGCAGTTAAATGTTGGCTGCTCTCTCTAGAGAGCCAGGGTTTGGTTCCTGACACCCATGTCCATTGAACACTGCCTGAAACTCCAGCTCCAGATCTGACACTCTTTGCTGGTCCCTGTACATGAGAAGACACACATGGTATATATACACACACATATAAATAAAAATCAATACTGTTAAAGGTATAAAAGCTGTCTTACTTAGGGCTTCTGTAGCTGTGATGAAACACCATGACTAGTACAAGATGGGGAGGGGCTTATTTAGCTTACACTTCCCATCAGTGTTCATCAGGACTAGAACTCAATCAGGGCAGAGACCTGGATGCAGGAGCTGATGCAAAAAGCCATGTAGCAGTGTTGCTTACTGGCTTGCCAGCCTGCTCTTTTTTTTTTTTTTTTTTTTTTTTTTTTTGGTTTTTCAAGACAGGGTTTTTCT
>NW_004949099.1:3174267-3174923 GCF_000317375.1 Microtus ochrogaster
GATCTACCTGCCTGTCTCCCGTGCTAGTATTAAAGGTGGCACCACTATGCCCATCTTGAGGAGGTATTTCCTGAATTGAGGCTCCTTTCTTTCCAGTGATTCTAGCTTGTGTCAAGTTGACATAGAACTGGCCAACAGAGAAGCAAATCAGATTTAATCAGTGGAGGAAATCACAGGCCCAATGGCTTGTGCTTCTAAATAGCTCTTGAGTTAGAGCACATCATAGCATAAACCTCGAGTCCTCTCAAAACTAATGCTGTGAGAATGTTGTGTGTGCAAGTCTAGGGATGCAGCCGAAAACTGGCAGAGATAGCACAGCTGCAAATCCATGTATTTATTTATTTACTTTTTTTTTTTTTTTGGTTTTTCAAGACAGGGTTTTTCTATGTAGCTTTGGAGCCTGTCCTGGAACTCACTCTGTAGGTCAGGCTGGCCTCACAGAGACCCATCTGCCTCTGCCTTCCGAGAGATGGGATTAAAGGCGTGCACCACCACTGCCAGGCTCAGCCTACTAACACAGAAAAACCTGTCCAGGGGTGGTCTTAGGCACAACAGATTGGGCCCGCCCACATCAATCACTTATTAAGGAGCTGTCCAGGAACTCACTCTGTAGATAGACCAGGCTGGCCTTGAACTCAAGAGATCTGCCTGAGCCA
>NW_004949099.1:3177697-3189690 GCF_000317375.1 Microtus ochrogaster
GGCTCATGTATTTGTATTTATTTTTTTAAAAAGGTTAAAAGTGAAACTAGGCGTGGCGGCACACACCTTGAATCCCAGCACTGGGAATCCTGCCAGCAGAGGCAGGCGGATCTCTGTAAATTCGAGGCCAGCCTGGTCTACAGAGTGAGCTCCAGGACAGCCAGGGCTACACAGAGAAACCCTGTCTCAAGGAAAAGAAAATAGAGTGTGTGTGTGTGAGTGTGTGTGTGTGTGTGTGTGAGAGAGAGAGAGAGGCTGTTAATAAAGCAGAACACCTACAGTATCAGGAACATTAAAGAATAGAAAGTACAAATCTGATTTTGAAGTGATAAGAAAAATGACATGACTTACGGATAAAGTTTAAATAGTCTAAATGATTTTGGTGAGATGGGTCAGCAAGGCACTTGCCACCAAGCCTGACAGCCAGGGTTTGAGTCCTAGAACCAACTTCTGAATGTTTTCTGATCTACACCTGCACACACATGCACACCTGCATGCCGTCATACATATTCACCTGCACAAACATGCACACCTGCATGCCGTCATACATATTCACCTGCACAAACATGCACACCTGCATGCCGTCATACATATTCACCTGCACACACATGCACACCTGCATGCCGGCATATTCACCTGCACACACATGCACACCTGTATGCTGACATACATATTCACCTGCACACACATGCATGCCGGCATACATATTCACCTGCATACACATGCACAAACAGTAAAATAAGTCTAGCTGGGATGTAATGACACATGCCTTTAATCTCAACACTTGGGTGGCAGAGGCAGGAGGATCTCTGAGGTCGAGGCCAGCCTGATCTACAGAGTGAGTTCCAGGACAGCCAAAGATAGAGATAACCTATCCAGAAAAACAAAAAAAATAAATGAGTGCTTGTGTGTAGGCCAGAAGACAACCTGGGGGGTCACCCCTCAGACACTGTCCACTGGTTTTCATTTGGAGATAGGCTTTCAATGGTCTGGAGCTGGCCACCGAGCCTGAGCCTGTCTGCCTCTCCAGTGCTGTGACAAACACACCACAGCTGGCATTTTATGTAGACTGAGAATGTAACTCACGTCAGTGTTTCATAAACTGAGCAACTGCCCCAGCTCCCAAAAGAATGTGTTGAAATAAAATACATTTGGTGACATTCATCCTATAGAAAAGCTAAAGGGACCAGTGACGAGAACTCTTCCCCTCATATGGTATTAAAGTCCATTTGGAAGCCAAGTGCCCACAAAAGCATCTCCAGAGCAAAGCCCATGAGTATCCCAGTTCATTCTGTGCTAGCAAACCCCAACACCAAAGCAGCAAAGACAACTGCACAGCAGAAGCCTGAACCTGTCTCACAGCAGTCAGGCCTCACTTAGATCCCAGGAGGCTGCCTGCAGCCACTCATCCCACGTGTTACCATCACCGTGAGGCAGGGCTCCGCTCAGGGACGTGACGGATAGAGCATGAGCAAAAGACACAATTCTCACTCTCAGTTATGTGATTACACTTGGCATCTCTTAAAAAAAAAGAACAAACTAAGAAGAAACTTCCATGATCCAAAAGAGGATCTCCCAGAAACCTACAATCCATAGCCAGACCTCACGGTGTGCCTTGATAGATCAAGGGAGGAGCAGAAAAGGGCAGCGCCAAGGCCCCAAATGTTGAACATCCTGGAATAGCTAACCTGATAGAGAAAACGGGGAATTAGTGGGAAAACTCATGAGTCTGCCCGTTACAGTAAGCAACGGGAAGTACCACACAGGAGGCATGCGTGTGGCTCAGCGCAGCTCTTGCAGGACACAAGCAGGGCTCCGGCTCTTGTGCTGGCACTGCTTAAAAAGAGAAACCATTCAGTCTTAAACAGCGCAATTAAAAGCCAGAACGAATCAAGCCAGACCTGTAGAATCTAAATGCAGAAGACTCTGCAGCTTCCTAAGAACCAGGAAGAATAGATGAACATGCATCTTGTCTGGACAAAAGAACGCATGTCAGGTCTGTGTGTTGTACCTAACAGTTGTGTCTTGTGTTGGTCAACTTTTTGTCACTGTGACCAAGAAGCAGAGATAATCAGCTTATAAGGAGGTACAGTTCGGGGCTCATTCCAAAGATTCACCCATGGCCTGGTGGCTCCAAGTGTACTGAGAAATTCATAGTGTCAGAGACTTGCTGACAGCATAGTGGTCTGGAAACACAAAGTGTACCAGGGCCCAATAGCCTCACTTCCTCCCACCAGGCTCCAACCTGGTGAACTGGCAATGAGTCAGACTGGTGGTGCATACCTTTAATCCCAGGAAGCAGAGGCAAGTGGATCTCCAAGTTGAGTTCCAGCCCAGCCAGGGTTACATGGTGAGGCCTTGAATTAAAAAACAATGAACTTACATTAGCAATGACTCTTAAGGAGACATTTAAAACCCAAAGTACAGGGAACATCCATAAAGTGGATCTAACCAGAACTATATCTTGTTGAAACTCAGGGCAGGCAGAAAAGACTTCAAAGGATCCCAGGAAAGCCTGGAAAGCCACATTAAACCAGAATCAAAATAACAGCAGTATTTAGATTGTATTCAACTTTATTAAAAAATACACTACAGAAGCAAAAACCTGTACAAAAAGTGAATGAAGGCACTGGTTAGCTGGGAAGAAGCAGGTTCAGAGGTGGTGACCAGCAAGTGCTGCACTGTCAGAGGAGCACAGGCTCCAAGAATGTTCTGGAAAAGTTTGCAAATACCTGTAAGGTGCTCTGAGGCTAAAAGAGACAAAACTCATGCCAAAGCAGCAACCGTTGTGGTCAAGTCCATCACCTGAACACCCCATCCTGAACACCAGCTATGAGGCACTCTGGGAGGCTGCAGAGCTTGGGCAGAGGGTTCTGTCAAGAAGAGCTCTCTTGAGGTGATCAGAAGAATAAATAGTCATTTTACACCATAGCCTGTGCCCAGGGGCTCATGGGTAAAGATGTGTATCTAGCTAGCATGGCAACTTCATAGAGCACTGAGCCCCCGGTGGAAGCGGGCTATGTGCAGCGTAGTGGCTGAGCTGTCCAGACACTGGGTCGGTGCTGACCTCAGAACTGCTGCAGGATCATCTTGCGTTTCAGGTCACGGCTGAACTTGTTGATCCTGAAAAGCTCGCTGTCGTAGAAGGCGGACAGGTTGTGGATATTGATCTGCCTGGCCTGGAGAGGGGCATCAGAGCCATTTAGCAGGGGAGGATGTCAGCCCTCGCCTCAGGAAGGCCTATGCTGGTTCAGAGCGCCGTATCTGAGCTCCACCAGCTTCACAGGCACTCAAGAGGCTGCTGGAACCTGCTCCCCTGTGCCCACCTGTAGCTTATCTGCCCGTTACCTGGTGGCACACCAAAGATGGCAGCAAGCTCTCCAGAGTAACAAGACCTGGCCCTCCCCTGTTGTTACTTACCTTGTCCATCAAGTCCTTCTCAGGAATTTCAATGGTGTCCTGCTGGGCCCCAAAGCGGTTCCGCTGATATGTCACCTGCTCAGCCACCAGCTGCTTCAGTATGAAGAGTAGAAGCTCATTGTTATCTCGCCGGAAGGAGAGGTACCGGGCAAAGGTCTGCAGGAAGAGGGCAGAGGTCACTTCAGGCCACCTTCACGGCTTGAGCCACCAGGGCAGGGGCTCCTTCTTGCTATACTAGGCCACAACTAACCAAGGTTCCAGGCTAGAGCCTCCCAAAACCTAAAACAGGCCAGGAACCTATACCCACCTTGCGCATGCTCCGCATGACGCTGAACTTCTGTGTGTCAATGAAACTCTCCAGCATCACACGGATGGCCATGTTGACGTCATCTTCCATCACGTAGTCCCGCAGATGCATGCGTGCATGGGCCTCTGCCATGCGGATCATGGACTCAATGTGGCGCACGGTGATGGGGATGCTGCCCGTTGCCTACAGAGAACAGTGTAGTGCCTTCCTCAGGAGGAGAGAGGCAGAACAACTGGGGGCAAATGCTAGGCAGCCAAGGCCAAGGTGGCCAGTATAGCAACCACAGCTGAGCTCAGCGCCATTATCCGTGCAAAAACAGGCCGACGGTCAGCACGAGCAGCACTGGTTATTCTGCCCTTATCTAGTTTGTATCTGTCTGGTCTGTTACACCTGCACTAGCTTACACTGAACATACTGTGATCCAGAACAACGAGAGAAGCCACCATTTCTGTTAAGAACCAAGCTGAACACTCTGAAGACAGTGGTAACATTAGCGGTACAGAGAACCCAAACCAGCTCATATTGATTTGGGTGAGCTTTATGTTAACACAGAACTTAAGCAACCAAAGACCCCTGACCTTCTTGCACACAATTAATGTTCACCTGTAACCCAATGGCTAAGATATGGAAGGCCTTTTTTTTTCTTTCCAGTTTTGGGGATGGAACCAGGGTCCTGTCCATACAAGGCAGGCACTCACCAGAGAGCGCCAAGCCCCAGTGGTTCTTCCTTCATATTGTTTGTTTTGACCCTACCCTGTGTCTGGGTCAGAAAGCCAGCACAGTGCCCTCCAGCTCACCATGGATTCCTTCCTCAGGTCACTGTACATCCTGGCCACTTTGTCCTGGTCCATCTGGTTAAGCTTTGGGTGGACTCTCTCCTTGGCATAGATGATATACTTCTTCAGGACCTCCTGAGGTAGGGGCTCCACACCGTATGTGTTGGGCATGGCTGGCTCTGAGGTGTTGCCATTGGTAAGTCCCTCGTCCTTCTTGTTGCTGGGGTGGTGTCTGACATGGCTACCAACCACAAAGCGGGCCAGCATCTCATCCTAAGACAAGAGATGTGGGGTGCAATATAAGGGTGGGAACAGGAAGACGGGAGAAGCTACACACAGCAAGGAGACTAAGTGACTGTCACACATGTTTGAGGCTAGGCAAGCTCAGGCTTAGAGGGGCAGAAGACATCTGTGCACAGAAGACAATCCCACAAACTCAGGAGCTGAGACAGGAGGATTTCTTGAACCCAGGAGTTAAGACCCTGTCTCAACAACCAAACCATCAAAACTAACACAAAAATAATGGAAAGTAACAAGTTAAGGAAAGAAAAAACAGGGTAAAGGAGAGGCCAGTGGCCAAGAAGCCTCTCATCACAGGGCAAACTAAGAGGCATCTGATGACGGTGGTGAGGGGCTCTCCAAGGGAAAGAGCAGTTAGAGCCCAGCGCTGCCTTTTTGAGGGAGAGCAGGCACATGGGTTCATTTAGCATGAAGACAGCAGCTGCAGAGCTGGCGAGGGTAGAGCTGGCCGCTGTCCCCTCCCCAGCAGGTGCAGGGAAGATGTGGAACACATGGTGGCCACACAAAGCAGGGATTCTGTGGAGAGGACAGGTGCCACACAGTCTACTCTTTTAACTGGCAGGCAAAGAAGTACCAACCTAGGCCACAGCGGCCCCTTGGGTCAGGGGGCAGAGGGCAGAGGTCATGGTATGGTCTGTGATTAGACAGCCAGGGAGGGACTGGGGAAGCCCTAAGAGGTCAGGATGACACTTGGATATGAGTCAATGTCCATACAGTGCCAACCCTATGTCCAATACAGTACCCAAGCTTCAGATAATGGCCCCGAACCTACAGGTGGCACCAGGGATATGGGGGTGTACCTGAACTGGATCAACAGTGTCCCTCACCACACACAGGACATCAAACCGGGAAATGATGGGCTCTGTGAGGTCTACATTCTCTGAGAAGGTCAGCGAAGGGTCATAGCGGCCCCCTGAAACACAGAGGCAAGCTGTCAGTCAGTGCATTCATCCACTCCACCCTCTCTGTGGAAACTTTCCCAGGACCAGAGCGTCTTCCAGGCAGAGGTGGGGAAAAGAGGAGGGGATCAGAGACATTGCCTGACTCCCCTAGAACCAGAGCTGCTCCAAAGCAAAGCCCCAGTATGATCAGAGGAAGACAAAGGGGATCCTGGGTAATAACCACCTATCGGCTGAGCCTGGGTACAGCCCAGCCCCATTTGGACAAAGTATCTGACAACACCCAAGGATGCTGCAAGAGCAACTGCACCATCACTGTGGGGTCCCACATCCTTCCTGCTTTGTTCCCATCTGGCAGGAGTTAGGGACTGAGCTGTGCCTGCTGCCATCTCCATCCCATAGCAGGCATACCTATGGGGTTGGCTGCAGCGATGACAGTGCAGCGGGCCTGCAGCGAGGTGACGATGCCAGCCTTGGAGATGGAGATGCTTTGCTGTTCCATGGCCTCGTGGATGCTGGTCCTGTCCTGGTCATTCATCTACACAACACACAGAGTATCACAGGAGGCCTAGCCACTAATAAAGCCCTCCACTACTGAGAGCTCAGTCCCGAGCCCAGAGACCTACCTTGTCAAACTCATCAATGAGACACACGCCACGGTCGGCCAGGACCAGGGCTCCAGCCTCTAAGGTCCACTCCCTGCTGACAGGATGCCGTTGAACATATGCAGTGAGACCCACAGCCGATGCACCCTGGCCCGTGGTGAAGATGGCACGGCTGGACACTTTCTCGATGTACTTGAGGAACTGAGACTTTGCTGTGCCAGGGTCCCCACACAAGAGCACGTTAATGTCACCTCGAACCTTGTGCTTTCCTCCTGCGGGAGGAGGCAGGGATGGAGATAGAAGGTATGTGAGTAGGCAGGAAGGAGGACAGGAGGACAGGCTGGATCCCCACCCCCACCTGCTCCTTAGTAAAGCAAAGGTAGGTCTCTGCAGTGGGCACCCACCCCCAGGACCCTAGTAACCTTAGTCTAAAGGAATGGGCTATGATGCTTTAGGATACAACCAAACTAGGACACACATCATGAAACCCTGAGTGTGCCCTGCACGCCTGAAAGGGCGGTAACATCATTCAGCAGAGACATATCCCATTGGATCAGGCTGAGCACAGAGGCCACGCTCACTGCAGTCTCTCCTGCGACTTAATCAGGCCATGCAGTACTCTCGTTAACTCTGATGTTTAAAAACAAAACAAAGGCCCTATATTCCCTGCAGAGAGAGCTGGCAAGTGGGGCTCACCTGGGTTCTTGGGCTCCCCTCCAAACAGGGCCAGAGCCAGGCCTCTCTTGATGTCTTCATGCCCATAGATGGAGGGCGCAATACTGGCGAAGATCTGAGGAATGCAGAGAGACCCATGAGACTAGAACCTAGCAGGCATTAGAAACTTAGTTCCTGCCCTGGCGTCTCTCAGTGAAGAATCAAACAAACCCTTTCCTCCCCAAGCTGCTTTTGGTCATGGTCTGGATATAGCAAGCAAACCAGGACAGACTCTTCCCTTTAAAGCAGATATAACCATAAATAAAACCTGTCTGAGAGGCCCAAAGCAGCAAGGCTGGCCGTGACGGACAGCTATGGCAGCAGGGCAGAGGACGGTGCTGTTAATGTATCCCTAGAAGCATGAACTGAAAACAGAGCTTCCAGTACAACCCTATATGGGGACCCTTGACGAGGTAATCAGGCCGGCAGGGCTCAGTATCATACACAGTAGTCTCCAGTCAAAAGGAGCTAAGCCTCTGCCCTTCTGGTACATGGAATCTTCTGCCATACCATGAAAGCCCTTGCCCCAAGTGGACCCTCAACCTTGGACTTCCAGCCTCCAGAGGCAGAGCCGGGTTTGCTGTCCCCAATGTCAGTTTATGGTCCCCCTTGCAGGGTGCAGTCGTCCCCCCCCTCCCCCGGGCCCCTACCAATGCCAATATTCAGAGAGCCAGCCTAGGGGGTAGATTGCCTGGTTCCCAGAGAGTCCAGGTGTAGCCCTGCCCAGCCACCTGCCTTCTCTCCAATCTGCTGGTCTTTGGAAAGGCTGGTGATCATCTTCACATCCTCATCCGTTAGCTCACCGACCGCCACCTTGTTGTCCTTCTTGGCAACGTGGTTGGCCAAGATGACAGTGGCAAAAACTGGAAAGCCATTGGCGGTGTTCAGCGAGCCATCGTAGTTATTGTGGTAAATGCCAGTCAGCTCCTGGAAGGGGAAGGTCACACGTCAGAGGGTACAACCTGGTGTCCCCATAGTAGGGTCTACATCCATGCTGCTTCCCCATCGACCCTCTTAAGTGCCTCATGCTGCAGACAAGATGAGCAACCCAAGAAGTCAAAACATGAGGCGCTCTGTCCCACTGTTTGGGGATGGGGGGGGGGGGGCGGGGGATATGCATTAAAGAGTTCATTCTCAATTTGACACAACTGCAAAGTATCGGTGAGGTCATTTAGGGTGTGTCCTCAGGAGGGGATACTTAGACCCTGACACAGTGTTCTCTTTCTGGGCCCATGAAGTGGGCAACTACATCCTCCCCACCTCACACTCTTGCCACAATGCACTGTGCAGCTACATCCACAGCTACAGGCCCAAAGACCATGGACTAAAAGCTCTGGCACTGATCCAGGATAAACATCCCCTCCTCTAAGCTGACAGCACCTCTACGGCATGGTCACAGAAATTCTGCCCAGCGGGAGAAAAGCTCTCCTGACTTTTAGTTAGGAGACTTAGTGCCAGGCTGAGCCCCCCTCGGACACGTACCCCACCCCCATTGGCCACAGCAGATCCCACCAGTTCCTAGAAATCCACTCACTATCTCGTCTCCAGGCTTGCAGCTGTCCACCAGATCAGCAAGGAGAATAGCATCTTTGGAGCGAGGCAGCCGGCCAGCCGCCACCTTGCCAGGACTCTCCTGGATGCGGATACGCTGGTAGTTCTGATAGATGGTCTGCTCGGGACAGAAAAGATCACGGTCCTACATGGCCAACTGCTCTCCTCCAAACACAGCCTTCCCGTGAGCTCCAACAGCCCCCACAGGAAAAGCAGGTCACAAGAGTCATAGACACCAAGGGCAGGCTAACAGATCCAGTGAGCCTCTTCATCTGCCACCATCCCCGGGGCAGTGTCTTCCTCCTCATGGACTCGCCTCTGCTCCTGCCCTAGAGCCTAGATTCACCGTGTCCACACGCTAGCCCAGTCACAGGAGTGTAGTCCTTGGCAGAGAGGGGTGCTGAGCTCTAAGCACGACCTTATGATCAGGTGGGGCCATGTGTACGCGCACTTACTGCAGCCCCACAACAAACAGCAAAGCAGGACTACACAGTGGAGAGAGCTGGGCACATGCTGTAACATTCCACTAGTTCACTTACAGTCCAGAGGAGAGAAGACATGCTACAGTCTGGGCTGCAAATGTCCCCATAGCCTATTCATGGAAGGCATCATTCTTTAGGCCATGTGTGTGAGGCCTTAGGTCACGTCACAGGGGCACGCCCTTGAAGGGACTGTGGGATACTGGCTCGTCTCTTGTTCTGTTTTGTCTCTGATGTGAGTGAACATCACTGCCACACAAAGGCCCCAAAGCTATGGGGGTCAACTGACTCAAATCATGACTCTGATTCTTAAAGTAAATTACATCAGGTGTTTAGTCACAGGAACCCAGAGCTGACTGATACACAAGACGCAGGGGCTAAAAGGACACACTGTCAGGGTCATGGTGGTGCACACCTTTAGGCCCAGAACTCAGAAGATGGGTAGATGTCTGTGTATTTGAGGCCATCCAGGATCACACAGTAAGCCCCTATCCCAATCAAAAAAAAAGCACACAATCACATCTATATGCTTGCCTGATCCATAGGACACCGCTGAGTGGGTGACCTTAGTCATTCAAGTCTCTGAACATCTGTTATTCCTCAAGATGAGAACCGTGGGACCCTCCCTTCTCAGAATGTCATAAAGACTAAGACCCAAAGTAACACAGCAGGCAGTCAGCAAGCCCAGCACACACTTGACCCCACCTGTTAATCCCAACTAGTACAGCTCAGTGGGGGGGGAGGGGGACAGCATCCAAGCTTGACACAGCTAAGTGGGGCTGCAAAGGCTGGAGAGGCACAGCTAAGAGCAGCTTTGGAACTTGGTCACCCTGTACAGCAGACTTGGACTTGAACACTGTCACCGGCAACTTCCTGGCCAAGCAGCCCTAAAGACAGCCCAGAACTATACAAAGTGTGAAGAGTGCTAGTGTTCTTAGGAGCCAAGCAGTGAGGGGCAGCAGCGATCCCCAGCTGCAGATGAAGACAAACAAGAAGGCATGCTGTACCCAAGATCTCAGAGCCCAGAGGTACAGGTCTAACAAGCAGGGCTCTGCACTGGAGACTCCCACAAAAGTCATTGGATGCTGGCAGACCCTACCATCAAGTCAATAGGTGGTCCAAGTCTCCACGTGATGAGCAAGTAGATACTCTACTGGGGTGAGCTGGAGGAAAACTGGGCCCTGTTTGCCCTTGTCTTTAGAGACCACAAACATGGACATACCAAACAGGATCACCTAGCTTCAAACATAAGGAATTCTTGAGGACACAGGGCCAGTCTGGTTAATTCTGCCATGTCTAACTGCCTTAAGATCTCCTAGCCCCAAAGACGGGTTAGGCCTGCACACCAAGGATAACGTGACAGGTCTGGGTTACTCACCTCCTCCATGTTGATCTCAAAGGGCCCAGCTGACTGGCACTCAGGGCAGGAACCAGGCTTCACCTCCTGGTTCTGAGATTGACAGAAAGGCCCCAGTACAAAGTTGCACTTGGTACAGTTATACTTGACCATGCTGAGCTGGGGCAGGACTCCAGTGCAGCTGGTTACCACGCCGCTGGTACGGATCAGCTGGTTCAGGTGTAGCTGCCTGAGTGTGGAAGGTAGTAAGCACATCAGAGGCTATGGGGTACTCCCTACCCCACTCTGGACGAGGACCCGCTCCCTCTCCCCACGTTGTGGAATCTTTTTGTACACTGTGAAAATGTGTCTTTGACAAGGTGTCTTTTGATAGGTTTAATTAAAGAGCTGGGTGGCCAATAGCTAGGCAGTAAGAGGTTAGGTGGGACTTCTGTGCATAGAGAAAAGGGGGGGCAGGGTGGGAGGCACACACACATTAGAGGAAACAGGACATGCAAAAGGAAAAAAGCCACAAGCCACGTGGCAGCGTGTAAATTAATATAAATGGACTAATTTAAGTTATAAGAATTGGTTAGAAATAAGGCTAAGCTAAGGCCCATCTTTCATAATTAATAATACATCTCCATGTCATTATTTGTGCAGCCCCAACAAGAAAGGAGTGCACCCAACTTGAGGCACCAGATGAGGCTGTCGGATATAATGATTACCTAATTTGTTCCAGTATAATAAAAACTCGGGAGTCAGAAATTGAGAAGAAGATCTGAAAAGTCCAAGGAAAGTGAAGCAACTGGCTGACCCTCATCCATTTTCTTCCCGAACCACCAGCCCTGGAAATTTCCTGGAACTCCTCCCTCTTCCTGTCTTCCCTAGTCGCCTCCCTAAGTCCTCCAAGAACTTCATGGCTAATCCCGGCCAGTCAGCTGCTTTACTGGCACGGTGAATTGGCTGTACGGACAATTCTCCTGCAACACCCCTGCTCACCTCAGTGAACGCAACTCTTCCACCAGGGGCAGGTGGGAAATGCGCACATGGACGTGGTTGGTGATGCGGTCGTATTTAGGGTACATGGCTAGCACCACCTCCAGGGCAGCTTCATCAAAGATCTGCAGCAGCTCGGCCGGTGCCTCGGGTAGGAAGTATGCCAACACATGTTCCCGGGCTGCCAGGTCTTCATAATTCACCACCAAGCTCTCGCGATTCTCTATGGAGGACGGTGGGCAGGAGTGATGATACAGCCAGAGGCCATGAAGGTAGCTAACATCTTAGAACCCTGCCGGCCAAAGCCTCTCTGCCCAAACCAAACCTGAGTAGGCCAGAAAGTCCAGCTTGCACCCTAGGCACACTACCTGTGGCTGTGCAACAGAAACCCAAGTGATATGTTAATAACATGCATATCTCTGGGGATATCATATCCAGGAGGAAGAGAGCCCTTGGGCTCCAGAAAGAGTGTCACAGGCCATAGAGAAAACCTACAAAAAAACTAGAGCCTGGGCTGGAGAGATGGCTCAGAGGTTAAGAGCATTGCCTGCTCTTCCAAAGGTCCTGAGTTCAATTCCCGGCAACCACATGGTGGCTCACAACCATC
>NW_004949099.1:3189820-3236998 GCF_000317375.1 Microtus ochrogaster
CCATTTCTGGAGGGGCTTCCACGCCCCAAACTGTCATAGCCCCTAAAGCAACTGCTGTCACACAGAAATGCTACCACTTATGGACTAAAGTTGTAATACACAGGCCAGAGAGCAGGTCAGTGGCAGAACACGTTTAGAATGTGCTAGGCCCTGATCTGACAATGCAAAAACCCCAACAACAACAACAACAACAACAACAAAAAAACAAAAACCAACCCCCCTGCCCATAAAATAAACACACACACAAAACAACAACAAAACCCAGGGTACTAATACATTTTTAAACAGCCCAGGTCTGGTGCAGATGTAAGAAACCCTGGGTTCCTCAAAGAGGATGCCTCCAATTCTGTCCTTGTCATAATGCGTTAATGTGCTACAAGGCCAACAGGAGCAGCCCTCGCGGCAGGATAGAGACAGGCCACCTCAACCCTTCAGTGCTGTCACCCCAGCCTATGGGAACACACCTTTGCACATGTCACTGATGCGCTCCTTGAAGACGTTGTGGCCGTGGCTGTCCACGTGGGTGCGCAGGAAGTTCTTGAAGCGGTGGTGGATCTCCAGCCTGGGCCCCGCCATGCTCACCCACTCACGAACCGAGTGTCCCTTCAGGTCCTCCAGGTTTTCAATGCTCTCGATCATCTCCTCATCCTCCTCGCCATCCTCTGTGGCGTGCTCCACCTGGCGGCGCTTACGGGCAGGCCGCTCCTCATCTTCCTCGTCGCTGTCTTGGGTAGCAAGGCACCCCTGTAAGCAAGTTTCTCCCAGCATCCTCTGCACACTTGCCACCCATGCCTTCCCAGCTTCCCGAGGCTCTGAAGGTTCAAGCGGCCCCTTTAGGATGCCTGCTACACGTACCATACAACAGCCCCCGGCGCATGCGGCCCAGGCCTCTGCCAGCCTCACGGTCCCTTTGCCTCATGGCCCGCTCTGCTGCTTCCCTCTGACTGGCTGTCAGCTCCTCCACGTCCTCATCATCCAGGGCCAATCCCTCTGCCTCGTAGACATCAAGCTCAGGAATGGGACGGTAGTCTCTGAAAGAGGCCAACAGACAGAGTCCACAAACAGTCCCCCTGGGAATGGGGTCTGCTCTACTGGCTTACAAGGCCCTGGCTGGACAGCTGCAAACAGAAAGCTGAAAGTTTGAAGATTATTTGGGCACTCCATCAAGAAGGCACAAGCTCTTAGGATGCAAAGGGGATCCATTTGTGTGCATGGGGTGCAGTCATAAGATTCAGACATGTGAGTCTCGGCAGAACAAGACCCACAGCCACAGCGCCACCTGCTGGTGGTACATGATGGAGGAGCCAGTGCTTCCCCTAAAGCAGTCTCTCCAAGGCACTACTGAGCTTGGACTAGAAAAAATTACCAAGGAAAGAATCTAATGAGGTCATTTAAAAATCTCTTAACTGGCACCATTTTCATCAGAAACTAGAAAACATGAAACTGTCATTGCCAGGATGAAACTAGGGACTTATGACAGGGCAGAAACTAGGAAAGCCCAATAAACACAATAGGATATGGGCTTTGGATAACAAACGTGAGAGAAATCTCTAAAACCCAGGACCCCAGTGGAAATGCAAGGCACAAAGTAGCTAATCATACACATATGGGATAGAGACAGCTCAACAGTTAAGAGTACATACTATTCTTTTTTCCTTTTCGAAACAGAATTTCTCTGTGCAGCCCTGGCTACCCTAGAACTCAGAGATCCACCTGCCTCTGCCTTCCAAGTACTGGGCATGCACCATCACTGTCCAGCTCACATACTGCTCTAGTAGAGGACCAAGCTTGGACTCCAGCACCCACAGACACCTGCACTTACATGTGTACGTAGGCACGGATACACACGAACACATAAACATAGAAATTAAGGTGCAGGCGGAGACTGTTCGTTCGTTCCCCAGCCGCTCTGACCCAAATAACCACACAGAAACTATTAATTACAACACTGCTTGGCCTATTAGCTCTGCCTTCTTTTTAAGTAATGCTTACATCCTAAATTAACCCATTTCTATTAGTCTGTGTATTGCCACCAGGTTGTGGGCTACCAGTAAGGGTCTGGCTGGCATCTTTCTCCTTCAGCAGCTACATGGTGTCTCTTTGACTTGGCCCTTTCTCTCTCTCTTTCTCTCTCTCTCTCTCTCTCTCTCTCTCTCTCTCTCTCTCTTTCTCTCTCTCTATCTCTGTTCTGATTTCCCACCTGGCTTTGCTCTGCTAAGTCACTGGTGGAAACAGCTTTATTCATTAACCAATGTCAATGAAACATATTCACAGCATACAAAGGACAATCTTGACAATCTCAACATCATTAAGAAGATGAAAAGATGGCTCAGAGGTTAGAGCACTAGCTGCCCTTCAAGAGGACCTTGCTTCAATTTCCACTACCTCCAGTTCCAGGGGATCTGATGCCTTCTTTTGGCTTCTGAAGTCACCATGTGATACACAGACATACATGCTGGTAAAACACCCACATACGTAGAATAACTTTTTAATGCCAGGTGTGATAGTGCACACCTTCACCTCTTCACCCCCAGTCCCAGGAAACAGACGGATTTCCCAGAGTCTGGGGACAGTCAAGGACACACAGTGAAAGCCAAACTCTAAAAATTAACATCAACATGAGAACAGGACGACACATGGGTGAGAAGAAAAGATCTCATGAGTTAAAATTAAGGACATTCTGAAGAAAAACTTCAATCCCTTCCGAAGGCTAGGAAAACAATGAACTCTAGTAGATGGGTTAGGGGTCTCCCAGGGTGGCCAGTGAATAAACAGAGAGACACAGTCGGTCATTTCTCAGCCTTAAAACAGAAGGGGCTCTGAGAGGTACTGCAACATGGATCTCACAACAATGAATTAAGATGTTATCAATTGTGGTCCACAGAGGGGTCAGACTCAGAGAAAGACAGAAATGCGGTGTGTGACGACAGAGTCATAACTGTCTGTAACTTCAGTTCCAGGGGACCCGACATCTCTACACAGACATACATGCAGGCACAACATCAATGCACATAAAAATTTTAAGAACAAAAAGAAAATGGAATTAAAGGAAACTAAGACCTTGACACCAGAAAGGCTTTGGAGAGCAGATCCCAGTGGGTCCAGGGGTTGTACCCCCCCTGAGCCTTCTCCCCACCTGGGCATACCCCTTCCCCAAACCCAGTCAGACTGCTACCTGAAAAGCTCACACCCACTGGCTCAGCCTTCTGAGCTATTCCAAGATCATCAAGCAGGTGACCACTCGTTGGGTACTTGAAGAAAGTACCGTCCATCATAGAGTGGCACCTTCTTCCCTGTGGTGCGTGAGTCCCAGAGTGCCATCTCATCTCTGAATGGTAACCTAACTCTACAGTCCAGCAAACTGCAAGCTCCTTCCTCAGGGCCACATGGCCTCCCCCCAGGAGTCAACATCTCCCAGGGATGAGGACTCTGGAGTTCTCCCTTCTTCGGGGTGACTGGTAAGGCTGACCCCTTTCTCGGGTCAATGTTCTCAGGCTATCCTCTCAAAATAAACAATCTCACAACACCAAAGTCAAATCAAGGACAAGTCCAGGTGACCTAGGAGGAATGCACCTGTTTCTCACCCAAAACAGGGACATTCCAATAGGTCTACTGCAAAACACACAAACCATACAATCTGGATCTCATCAAATTTCAAAACCTTTCTGTCTTAAAAGACATTTCTGGACTGATGAGATGGCTCAATGTCACCAAACCCGACATGAGTTCAGTTCCTGAGACCCAATAGAGGAAGGAGAAAAATCAACTCCAGCAACTTGTCCTCTGACCCTCCCGTACACCATCGTGGCGTGTGCCGCCACACATAGACACAAAAGGAACAATGTAATGAAATAAACTGAGGGCAGTCGGGTGTGGTGGGGCACCCGCCTCTAACCCAGCACTAGAAACAGAAGCAGGCGAATCTCTGTGAGTTCAAGGCCAGCCTGATTCACAAAGCAACACAGCTTCGGCTGTTACACAAATAAACCCTGTATAAAAAAAAAAAAAAAACAAGCGGGGCGATGGTGGCGCACGCCTTTAATCCCAGCACTCGGGAGGCAGAGGCAGGTGGATCTCTGTGAGTTCGAGACCAGCCTGGTCTACCGAGCGAGTTCCAGGACAGGCTCCAAAACCACAGAGAAACCCTGTCTCAAAAAACAAAAAGTGAGGGGCTGGAGCTGGCTCAGTAGATGTTCTTGCAAAGAACCTGAGTTCTGTTCTGGGTACCCACATGGCAGCTCACAACCATATGTTAACTACAGTTTCACAGGGTCTGATGTCCTCTTCTGGCCTCTGCAGTAGGCACACATCTGGTACATAGACCTACATATAGATAAAAAATTCATTCTTTTTTGTTGTTGTTTTGAGGCAGGGTTTCTTTTTTACCTTTGGAGTCTGTCCTGGAATTCGCTCGGTAGACTAGGTTGGTCTCGAACTCACAGAGATCTACCTGCCTCTGCCTCCTGAGTGCTGGAATTAACAGTGTAAGCTACCACCGCCGGGCTGAAAATCTTTTCCGTTTCATGTGCCTAGGTCTGTACGAGGCTGTTGGACCTCCTGAAACAGGAGTTACAGACAGTTGTAGGGGGAAGCCCAGCCCAAGGGGGCGTGTTCGCCTAGGGCTAATGTTTACGTATAAATCAATGCTGGGAATAGAACCTAGGTCCTCTGAAAGAGCAGCCCCACTTAGACATTTTTTTTTAAAAAAAGACTGAACTTTGGCAGGGCGGTGATGGCGTACGCCTTTAATCCCAGCACTTGGGAGGCAGAGGCAGGTGGATTTCTGTGAGTTCCAGGCCAGCCTGGTCTAAGAGCTAGTTCCAGGACAGGCTCCAAAGCCACAGAGAAACCCTGTCTCAAAAAACCACACACGCACACAAACAAAAGACGGTATTTTGACAACACTGTGCTGAGTGAAATACCATATGGATTTCAGCTCTGGTCAAATGCTCAGAACTGGAAGAGCTAAAGAGAAAAGTAGACCGCTGGGTAGCTGTGGTGGGAATGGGAACTGGGATCTGTAGGCAGGAGAGACCCCCAGTGGGGCAATAGAAATGGCGCTCAGAAAGTCTGTGCTGAACTCTTAGAAGGATAAGGCTTCAGTGAGCTTCTTTCCACACAAACCCCTCAGCCACCCTCCCTGAGGTCCTCTCTCTTTGAAGAGGTATAAACACAAGAGTGGAGACAGACAAGGAGGGAGCACAGGAGGCCCCACGTGAGCAGCTGGGCAGCAGCGAAGTTCTGAACCTGAGCCCAGGATCATCTGTATCAGTTCCTCCCCTAGCTGGACACATGACACACCTAGTCTCATGTAACAAGTCTGGCAGTGCTTAAGGCAAAGAACTGAATGTCCCTTTGATGGCTCACACCCCACAGATATCCCCCCATAAGAAGGCACAAAAGGAAGGTGCCACAAGGCTCCTAGGTGTTCACACACTGATACCCGATGCCAGCTGTGCTTGCTGGTAAGGCTGAAGTCGGGATCTACCTGTACTGCCTGGCATGCTCACACCCCGCTTCCTAGCAGTCAGCCCCCACCTTTGGCAAGTCTGCTGGGAAGCCTGAGCATTTCTGACCCAGGGCCTGATGCATGCTGGGTCCAAGTTTGCTGACCAAATCTTAGCCTCCATTTTCAGAAGCACCAGACAACGTGTTAAGAAAGGCAGAGAGAAAACTCTTAAGAGTCCACTCCCCTCTGGGTTGGCATGCCTATTCAGATCAGAGC
This sequence comes from Microtus ochrogaster, assembly GCF_000317375.1. Taxonomy (NCBI): domain Eukaryota; kingdom Metazoa; phylum Chordata; class Mammalia; order Rodentia; family Cricetidae; genus Microtus; species Microtus ochrogaster. Next base: position 3,195,546 of record NW_004949099.1, read on the forward strand.
CTGTGGGCCCCCCATCTCCTAAGCTGGGGCCTATCTGGGCCTTAGGGTCTAGCCTGAGCTGGATCTTCATGGTGGCTGGTGAAACATCTCTCTCCCTGATCTGAACCATGCCACATTCAAAGGCAAAATTCACACTCATGGGTGCCCAAGTCCAGGCCACCAGACACAAGCATCTTTCTACTAAGCTACCTGCTAACCACGACCAGACTGAAAATACCTCTCCATGCCGTCACCAATGAGTTCCTCGCCATCCTCTTCCTCCTCAACGGGCCCCTCGGTACCCAGCAGCCCCTCAGACTCATCCTCAAACGGGGGTAGATCTCTGCCAGGACTGGAGGTAAGGGCATCGGCACGTCTGGAGCTGCGGCCAGGGCTGGAGGTGAGGGGATCACTGACCCGTCGACGCTGCCGGGCAGGGCTAGATGCTGCCGAGAAGGACTCAGAAGACTCCTGCAAGAGAGGGTGTCATCAGATGCTGGCCTGGTTCCCATGGAGCCTTCGCCACCAGCTGGCTGTCACCTGTCCACCAGGCACTGTTCTCAAGAACACGGAAGCCCTTCAGCCTTGAGTCCTTCCCACTTGCGGGGGCCCTCTGCCTGCAAGGATCTGGGCTGAGCCAAGAGTCATTGCCTTATATACTGGGTCAGTCAGATCACCCCATGTCTGTCTTACAAAAAACCAAGGGGGCTATGTAGTTATTTGTTGTTGTTGAAGCCATTTATCACCTACTTTGGCTCTTAAATGAGCACCCCACTCACGCCAACAGACACAATATGCTGGGTGCCGGGACAAGTTTTCATCAAGGGGCATCAAGGAACACAACTCTTAAACTGAGCGGTCAGCCCTTCACCCTTTAACAAGTCAGAGAGTCATGATAAGGCGAACACTAAGAGCAGGGAAGTCGGGCCTGACGTCAGGTATGTAATCCCGAATACCCAGAAGTTGAGACCTGAGGATTGCCAAGTTTAAAGCTAATCAGCACTACAGAGTGAATTGAAGATCAGCCTGAATGGCTTAATGAGACCCTTTCTCTCTTTCTTTCTTTCTTTCTTTCTTTTTTCTTTTTCGGGACGGGGTTTCTCTGTGTGACAGCCCCGGCTGTCCTGGAACTTGCACTGTAGACAAGGCTGGCCCCGAACTCAGAGATCCTGCCTTTGCCTCTCGAATGCTGGGATTAAAGACTTGCGCCACCACTGCACGGCTGTGAAACCCTTTCTCAAAACAAATGGGTCGGCGTCCATGTAGCTATGTGGTGGCGCTCCTTCCCTACACGCGCGAGATTCTGAGTTCCATTCCCTGCACCCTCACCACCCAAAGTACACGTAGACCCGGGGCCTAGGGACACACGAGGAGCGCAGAGACGATCCGTCCCGGGCTAGAGCAGGTAGCCCTGCACTCGGGCCTGCCGATGGAGGAAGAGACCCGGCAAAACAGGCCGAGGCCGCTGAACACCACCCGCCCGAGAGCAGCCCGCTACTCACCGCCATTTCCGCGCTAGCTCCACCGCACCAGCAGCCACCGGTTTTCGCGCGAAAACTGGATCACGTGGCCCACCCGAGCCCGGGAAGCGCCGAGAGGAACCAGACGTCAGGACGTCTGCGTCTATCTAGGGAGGGAGGAGGGCTAGAATGTTTGGTCACGCCTACAGCATGTGAGGCCCCTCCCTATTCCCTAGAGACCAGCCCACACCTTCAATAAATTAGCCTGCAACTAGGTCGCTTGTACACCTGGGCTTAGCCCTCCAGGGTTTATCACGATGAAATAAGGCTGGACTTTGGGTCGCTGGTGGTTCTGGGGACCAATCCGGCTTCCTAGCTGTGAGACCTTGGTGTCAGTATGGCCACTTGATGCAACTGAGACTGTTTTCTGATTTCTTCCTGATCGGGTATCAACTTCACCCAAAGCTCTGAGGTTCAATCCTCCCTGCACTCAGTCAGCTGTGGGAGCTTATCAAAGAGGGAGTCGTACTTGGCTGCGGTGGCAAAGGTGCAGGAAGGGTGTTCCAGGTGGGCAGGATGTGGTGTGTGAAGCAGGGGAGTGCAGGTTGGAGGGTGTCAGGGACCCTTGTTTCACAACTTGTGATGCGGAGGAAGGGGTGGGAGAGCTCAGATCACAGATTTGCAGTCTGTCTAGGAGTTGGAGCTGTGTTCTGACACGAGGTCACCTGAGGGGGGGGGGGTGTGGGAGCCAGGCGGTTGGTGAAGCAGTGCCACCTTTTGAGGCGGGCAGAGACAGGCTGGATGCTTCCAGTGAGGGGGCTGCTGCTGTTCCTGTAGCCCTAGAGGGCTGGGTCTCACCAGGACGGGATTTCCGCTGTAGGTACAGCATCAATAGTTCAGAGTAGGGCCGAGGAAGGACGGACGGAAGCTCAGAAGGTGGAAGCTGCAGGTCTCATAGTACAGAAGATACCTACCCCTAGGTGTAAAGGATGTCTCTTAGGGAGATGGGTTAGTAGCATGGTCTCTGAGACAGGAACCCACAGCCCTTTTCCTGCTGGAGGTCTCCCCCAAAGCTGGAAGCCAGTGTGCTAACTGGAGCCATGCAGGTAACAGCAGCAGTCACCAGTGTGGAAGGTGCTGCATCTCGATGACGGAGACTCCAAAGACAGGAGTTACACTATGTCACCATAATAGGATCTGGCTTTTAAAAAGATGACCGAGTCTGTCCTAGGCCACTAGACCCCTAAAGCGCCAATGAAGACAAGCCCTTGGTTTTTCAGCTCTACCCGCCTCCCTGTACAGTCTCATTGGTCACCACTCGCCTGCCCCTCCATGCCTGCCCATCCTTACTAGCAGGATGTCATGGACAAGATAAACCAGAGCCACATTCCGCAAAGAGTCCAAGTGGCCTGGGCCCTGCCAGACCCTGTGACAGCAGAGGACGGTGGAGTCACCACAGGCCCGGAAGGACCCTGAAGCTGGGTTATCCCCCTTCTCGTACTGGGGACGGAAAGAGGCGTGGTTTGTAATTTTAAAGATCAGAGCATTGAGTGAGACAAGCATATGGAGGGTCCCAGTGCCCCAGCGTGCTGTAGGTTCTCAGGATGGGCACAGCTCTTCACACCCTGTACTGGTGCAATCCAGGAACTGGTAGGTCCCCATTTGTGTGGCTTTCTGGATGCCACACTGTCCTGTGTGTAAGGGACACTGCAGCAGACGAGCCACTGCTCTGCTGCCAGCGGGAAAATGGCATTTGACGGCCTTGGTTACTCCACAAATGACAAAAAAATCTCCTAGACACCTACACATGGAGCTCAGAATTCCAGAGTATGAAATGCAGAATAACATATTGTTCTTGTTTTTCTGAGACTCTGTCTTGTTATAGAGCCACGGTTGGCCTCAAATTTGAGGCACTTTTCCTGTCTCAGCCTCTCGAGCGCTGGGATTACAGGCAGGTAATCCCACCACACCCTGTATGCCTACTGTGACTGAGAATGGTGGTGGTGGTGGTGACAGCAGGCTGGCATGGGGGGGGGGGTTCTCAGCAATTACAAACATGTACTGTCTTTGCAGAAACCCTGAGTCCAATTCTTGTGGCCTTTCTCCTTGTAAGTATAACATAATGGTGCCCTGACCTCTGGAGGTCAGGGAGGGCCTAGGACATGTTTTTGCCAGTATTCCTAAGCACAGGGTATATACTCTTTTGTCCGGAATTTGAGAACTCTGGTGATTTTTCTCTGCCCCTGTGGCTGTGATAGCTGCTGTAGGCAGGCACAGCCAGCTTCTCCAGCTAAGACCAGAATTGACAATGGACCTAATCTGAAGTCTCAGGGAACATTCCAGTCCCACTGTGCTGTCCTGGGCGATCCTGGCATCCTATAATAAACAGGTGCTTACACCTTCTGGCAGCACTGAGTCACCCCTCAAGATAAGGTGCTGCTGGGACACACTGTGGGCTGGGTCCTGGGACACCAGATGTCTGAGAAGGGATGAGCATGTCAATATCATCACTTGAGGGAAGAGACCAGGATGTGAGAAGCCATACCTGAGAATCTGAGGATGCAGGCAGATGCCCAGCCCCCCACCCGAGGGGGGGGGAGGCGGGGCACAAGCTTGAATATATACAGGGAAGCGTGGCTGGCCCAAGGTCCCAAGTTGCCCAAGATGGGCAGGAGGTGGCCTGAAATGAGGCCAGGCCTCCAAGTTGCCCCGGGGGGTGTCGCACAGGGCCGTGGGAGGTGGCAGTCAGGGAAGGCGTCCCTCTGGAAGGCACCTGCCTACGCGTGAGATCTGGCGTGTCCACTTCCTAGTCTGATGGCTTTGGGCACATTCCTTAACCCTTTCAAGAAACATCAAGTTCCCTCTGCAAAACACGACTAATAGCACCCAGCCTTCAGGGTGACTGGTGCCAGGGCCTGGAGCCCTGTAAACAGCAGGTCCCTTTGAAGTGGACAAGAACAAGGCTTCCGAGGAAGGGCCGCCCTCTCTTCCCTTCTTCCTGGTCCAGGTGACCAGAGGTCACTTTTGTGGGGCGCGGGTCCCCAAGGCTCCACCTTCGGAGAGGTCGGAAGAACCGGTCGGAGGACTAGAGCTGACCGCAGGAAGATGCGAGACAAAGGCAGAGCGTGCTCGGTGCGCTGTCCCGAAACGTTTTAGGGGTGAGCGATGCAGAGATTCTTTTCCCGGTAAAAGTTTGACCCACACTTTTCTCGGGACAACTACAGGCTTTCTGCAGACCCTTTAAGAGCTCCGCGGGCCGTCCCGCCCTCTGAGGAATTCTATTGGCCTGTTCCCCTCTGGGCGGGAGTCCGTCACGATTGGCTGCTGGAGGCCGGGGGCGGGGCTGAGTGCCACAAACAGGGGTCGTGAGTGTTTTCGGAGCTTTGCCTGGACGAAAAACACCACCCTAGGCGCCTGCCAGTCGCTGCTGCCGGGGAGAGCCAGGGGAGTCCTGCGGTCCTGTGGTCCTGCGGATCCGGCGGGTCCTGCGCGTTGGCGGCGTCCTGCCACCCACGACCGACCTGAGTAGAACCTCAGCCGCGGCTCTTGCGCGACGCTCCCCGGCTCTCGTAGCCCACTGGGGGTCGGAGTCCCGCGGCCTGCGCAGCCCAGCTCTCAGGTAAGGGCTGCGGGGTCTTCATCTTCTGCTGCGCCAAGCTAACCGGAGGCCCAGCCTCGCTCCTTTCTCGGACTCGGGCCTACCGTCCCCTTCAGTCCCTGTGCCACTAGGGGTGCAGGCGCAGGACAGCGTTTGGGAAGTTTCTAGGGACCCTAGCTGTCAGGACTAGACCCTGTATGGAGCTGGACACCGGCAGCTCCGGGAGCTGCCCGAGCTCAGCTGCAGCCGGAAAGGACAGCCGGGGCTCTGCCTCTGCCTCCCTGGCCTTGCGGAAGGAAGGGACAACTCCTCTCAGCTCCGTAAGGAGGAAGGGATTGTGGGGTATGGGACACTGACCCCCAATTCTTGTCCTGCTCGGTTGGTTGCGTTGGACTGGAAATTTGTGCGCGTGGTAGCATTTTGTTGAGCTCTTATTCTGTGCGGTTTCTGTTTTAGGGGGTTGGGTCATGAGGCCTAGGACAGACAGACAGAGACCATGTAAATACATCCGTTGCCGACGGAGGCCTAGTGCAGTAAACAGCATACCGAAGAGCTGGGTGGTAGTGGAGGGATTGGGAGCTGGAGGCAGGAGGATCATCAAGACCTGCCTTGGCTACACGCTGAGTTGGAGGCTAGCTTGGGGCCCAATGATACCCTGTCTTGCAAACAAACAAACAAAAAAAAAACCCAACATAGTGAAAGAACACCCAGGTGGGCTAGAGATGCTGGCCCACCTGGAGGGGGAGGTAAACACAGAGTCAAGTGATGAGGTCAAACCTGGGAAAGATAAGCAAAAGGCCCCTGAGGTAGGTGAGACCGAAGTTGGTGGGAAGAGAAGGGCAAGAAGGATTGGCAGGGAGGAGGTCACCAGGACCACCCCATCTTCCTGGTGGCCACAGCAGCCCCTTAGGACAGAGTCTCTTCTCTATCACCAACGCTGACAGCTTCAGGAGAGGCATTGGACTTAACCTCTATCTTCTGGAGATTTCCCATGCTGCTCTGCTGCTAGATTTAGAGGCTCAGCAGCCTGGGAGGGAAGGGAGAGAAGCAAGTGTTTGGGGCTGTTTGCACTGCTACCTTCTCTCTGGGTAGGGGTCCCATATAAGAGCTCAGAAGGTGTAGGCAAGCCCATTGATGGGAAAGACAAGCTCTCTTGGGCAGGGAGAGAAGGCCATTGGGGTGTGTGTGTGTGTCAGAGTAGGTCCTAAGGCCCAGCAGGCTAGCCGTAGAGAGTGGGAGAAAGGAGAGGCCTGAGCCATGGGCAGGAGTTTGGCCTCTGGTGAACGCCCTGAGGTCAGAACTGCCCTCTCAGGTTCACAGGTAGAAGAAACTTTGCCTCAGTTCCCTGGTTCCCAGAGGCCTGGGCTCCCCCATGATCCTCTGCTACTCTTTCAAGATGTCGCTGCCCTTCTCTGTCTCAGTCAGCCCTCTCTCCTTCCTCTTTTTCCTGGTGGGCCAGCTCCTTTCACTTCCCTGTCACTGCACGTGCCGGGAGGTCTGAGGAAGGAGAAGCCCTGGGTCCCAGGACAGGGGCAGGGTCTGTGGCTCTGCCGGGCCATGCCTGCCCTTCCTTCCTTTACAGGGACCCTGATGGTGCTTGCCCAGTGTTCTTAGGAGGGAAGCTCAGGGCGCTGAGCGTGTGCACTGAAAGTGTGGCCTAATGTGTTTGTTATCATCACTTTGGTTATTTTAGGAGCACAATCATCATGGCAAGGGCAGAAGTGCAGTGTGGTTGACTGCTTCCCAGCCCCAGGGCTGCTGGAGCAGGAATATTCTGGGTCGGGAGTTTGGCCTGGCAGTTGATGGGGCTCTGCCTACTCCACAGTGTCCGCTCACTTGTTCAGGTTCAGGTAGAGACGCTTATCAGAGGGACTCCTAGGTAGAGAACTGGCCAGGTTGCCAGGCTAGAGTGGATAGCTGGACTATGGGCAGCAGGTGGCCACATCTCTGAGCATCGTGGCTCCCAGGGCTGGGTTCCCAGTCCACACAGGTGGTAGCTGACACCTCCGGTCTTCCTTCCCTGCAAAGCTGCTAGACCTTCTCAGGGCACCTGGGTCCATGGACAGACCCCTACCCTCATCCAGCATCCATCCCTTCAACCTGTAGGAAAGTCATCATCTATGACCTGTGTCTTCTGTAGACATTCTCATAGCTTGCCTCATTTTGACTATCACAGTAACCCTGCTAGGTAGCTACGATTGTCCCTGTGACACACAGGAGGGAAGTGACTCACCCAAGGTCACACAGCAGTAGGAGGCAGGGCCAAGAATGCCATCCTAGCTTGGCTTGCCAATCCCATAACCTCCAGAAGCTGGAACAAGGCCTGAGGACAAGGACTTGCCACCCTAGCTGCTAGGCTGAAGCAGGAGAATCCCAGGTTCAAGGTGGGGCAGCATAGGGAGACCCTGTCTTAAAAGGAAGATTAGGGATATAGGTCAGTGGTTCAGTTCTTGCCTAGCATAGCATTCAGCCTTCAGCAATGCAGAACAAAGAAATAAACATCTGCTGTGTGGGGAGAATTGAGAGGTAAAACTCAAGCACCCTGAAGGTGAAGGGGATTTGGGGGCCTTATGGCTGGGAAAGATGGGTATTGTGTGGGTGAACCCAGGGGTTACTAGGAGTTCAGAGGTTCTCTCTGCATCCACCTGTGGCTTTGCCCTTGCTAACTCTCTCCAGAGCTCCAGCCCACAGTCACAGTTTCCTGCTGATCTCAGCAGGGAAGGTTTTCACTGGCCAGGGTGCGAGGAGTGTCTGGTTGGCCAGGCTTGGACACACTTACGTTTCCTGACATTTGTACTATGTGGAGTTTACCACATTAAACCCCTGGACACCGCAGGGGTGCTGAGCTCCCTTGGGAAAGTGGGACGTTCATGCTGGCTGACCCCTCTCCCCTTTGCGGACCTTCCCAGTCTAGAAGGTTACAGTACCTCCTCCTGTCTCACTTATGTCCCCCTCACCCCTCCACAGGAAACGCGACCCTGTCACCTCTTTGGAAAGACCCTTTTCAGTACTTGGAGAGAGAAATTCCATTGCCTGTAGGAGCGCTACTCCATCTGATCCAGCCCTGCTAAAGGTGCTGATCTGCCCAGCTGCCCCAACAGCCCTAGCTGCCCAGCCTATTCTTTTTGGTCTTAGACCAAGTCCATTTCTACCTCAGGGCTTTTGTATTTGCTGTTCTCTCCACAGAATGCTCTTCATCCAGAGTGTTTTCCCCAAGGCTGACTGCTCAGTTACATATCATATTGACTGAACCCCGACCTAAATCAGCTTTCTCATGATCTCTGGAATTCAGCCTTAGCTGTGAAGCAAGGCCATGCTAACTAGATAGGAGGCCGTTCCGTCTCGTTTGTCAGTCTGTGGGAGCAGCATTAGGTGTGCATGGAGGGACCCACAAAACATCTTCCTTGCTAGTTTCTGACTTCAATACATGCTTTTATCTAATGGTCTAACATGGCTGCTCCTGTTCCCACCATCACATCCGTATTCCAGCCAACAGGAAGGAAGGGGAGCACGACCTGAAACTGGCGAGTCACACTCCGCTGGTGTCCACGTGGCCAGCCCCTCCTGCACGGGAAGCTGGGGAAAACAGACTGAAATCCAGGGTTCTGCTGGTAAGAAGTGTGGATACGTGGTCAGATCTGCTGGGCATGCAGATGGGCACACAAGTGAAGAATAGCAGCTGTTACCTTTGCCATGATCAGGACTGGGGAGAAGCCAGCTTCTTTTGGGGGTGCCTACTAGGAACCAGGTACATACTTACCTCCTTAGTCTCCCCATCAGCAAGCTGGAGGTGTAACAAATCAAAGCTAGGGCCCGGCCTGTTGCAGAGAAGATTGGGGGCCCTGAGCACAGGGTTTCCTGTCCCTTCAGGAGAGGTAGCACTAGAATGTAAGGGTCTAAAGCTGAAAATGTCCCTGAGTCCCCCAAGTCTCTTTCTGCTGCTGTCCAGAGTTGTTGTTAGTGAACCCATAGGGTGCAACACTCCTGGCCAATCCTATCACAGATAGGTGACCAGGACACAACCTTTTCCTGTGAAAAGCTTTCGGAGCTTTTCTGGTAGTATACATATGTGTGCGCCCACGCCTAGGTGGAGTGCCTGGGGCTTAGTGTGCCACCCCAATCTACAAAGGCAATTCCAGCCATGGTTCTGTATTGGTCCCGTGTGGCACTATTGAGTCTGTATCCACCCACAGCGTATTTGGGAGGCTCATTCATTGTGCCAGCAGTTCGGGCTTATTACTGCCATCTTGTGGTCAAAGGCTGACATTGCTTCACCTGTGTCCATCCCCTGCCTGACGGTTTGGATAGCGATTTCCTCATATCACTGACATATACTGCCACCCATGAGCACCAGGGCTCAGCTTGTCCTGCAGCCATCCCCAGAAAATCCTCTCACCAAGATTCCTCGTTTAGGGTTTTCTGCCCACCATTAGTCCCCTCCTTCCAGGGCATTCTAGGGACCCCAGATCCTTAGCTCTCTGATCCTCCAAACTGAATGCCAGACTTTCCTGCCCAGGTGGCCACAAAGACACTGGCCTCTGGGCTACTCTGGCCTCCAGCTTCTCCTGGCAGCCTGACCTTCTCAGGTGACCCTCTGGGCCCTCCTTGTGCCGCTGTTCCAGGCCTAAGGACATCCTTGTGCTTCGGGTGTCCTCTCCACCTGCGTCTCCCTTTCCAGTGCAGCAGAGAGTTCCCCTGAGGACCTTAGCGGCTTGTGGCTTCAGGTGGTGGGTGGTCTTTGCAAGGTGGAGTTGGGGGTCACGTCACTGGGGGCAGTCTGCATCACCATGGCCTCCCCAAGAGAATACCGTTCTCAGTGCCATTCCAGAGAGGACACTGAAGTACCAGGAGAGCAAGCAGCAGGGGCAGGGTGGAGGCCAGACTCCGAGCACCTTTATCTCTGGAGACTGGAGGGACAGTCCTGGCAGAGCCTGAGAGGAAGGACCAACTCCTGTCCAGCTGTCTCCTACCCAGCTAGTCCCCAGTGTGGCCTGCGCTCTGCACTGCCACTTTGGTTTTCTCTGGGCGCCTTAGAGGGAGGTGGGCCAGGGCCCTGTGCTCTAACTACACGGGCTTGTCTTCAGGGCCACTGCCGGTGGAATGGCCAGCCTGCAGGAGGCCAACGGAAGCACAGCGTGGCCACCGCCCGCAGCATCCAATATCAGTGAGCCCCACCAGTGCCTGCTGCTGCTGTATGAGGATATCGGCTCCTCCAGGTGGGTTCCTGGCCCCACTGAGGGTGGACTGTGGGCGGACTGTCCGGGGTGTTATAGGCTGGGGGAACTGTACCAACCTCACCAGTGAGCCAGCTTCTGTGCCCTTGCCAGGGTCCGGTACTGGGACCTCCTGCTGCTCATTCCCAATGTGCTCTTCTTCATCTTCCTGCTCTGGAAGCTTCCCTTAGCTCGGGCCAAGATCCGTGTCACCTCCAGCCCCATTTTTATCACCTTCTACATCTTGGTGAGTTTCCTCCAGTCAGTGACAAAGAACCCATCTGATTTAAGCACAGCAGGGAAATGGATGAATTGCCGCCATAATGAGACTAGCTTTAGGTATGACTGGGTCCAGGGGCTCTGCCTCTTGCTCTCTACTGCACTTGGTCCCCCCCCCCCCCCCACGGAGACAATGCCAAGGACAGCTGGGAACCCAGCTGACTTTTCCAGTTGCACTAGGGAGTCCCTCTTTCTGGCCATTAGGGGAGACCTAGCCTGCACTTTGATTGGCCCCCTAGGATCCCACATTCATGCCTGAGCCAATAGCAGGCTAGCAAGGAAAGGGCAAGGTCAAGACAGGCCGCAGCCCATGCTGACTGGGGGAGGCAAGAGATCTCTCTGGGAAATGGGGGAACTGGTGCTAAAGGGGTGGGCTGAATGCTGCGAGAGGGGGAGTGTCCACAGCAGCCCCGCCCAGTCGTCCATCCTTCCACCGTGTGCTGTCTTTGTAGCAGGTTTGCCTGAGGAGAGGGCCTCTAGTCCCAGCCTTTTCTGGGCCCTATGTATGCTGCTTTGGGGATACCGAACAAGGTTGCACGGGAGGCAGGGTCTCTAAGGGTGACCTCCCTGGGTATATCCCCTGTTCCAGAGTGTGGGTTTCTTTTCTCCATATGGAGAGGAGTCTGGTTGATTGGAATATGAGACTCTGAGATGTCACCTGAGAGCCGAGTGTCCCTGGGTCCCTTCTGGGGCCAGACTCTGAGCTTCCCACTAAAGACGGGTGGCGGGCATACTAGGAAACATGACTGTCACTTGCACAAGGTCATAGAGCAGGAAAGCAGCAGAGTTAGGTCTGAGTCCCAGCTGCCTGGTGTTCTAACCACGAGGACCATTGGGGCTTTGGATGGGCAGCAGTGGAGTTTTCCATGCCTGAAGTCTGTGCTGGAGCTTGTCTTCTTGTGTCCCGCTCTGACCCATCCTATCCCATCCCTTGTCTAGTTAAAACCTCTCTTTCTTGAGTGGATGCTGCAGAAGTGAGGCCTTGTTGGTTCAGACACTACTCTCTCATCTCCTCTTGTCCTGCAGGTGTTTGTGGTAGCCCTGGTAGGTATTGCCAGGGCTGTGGTTTCTATGACAGTCAGTGCCTCTGATGCTGCGACAGTTGCTGACAAGGTGCGGGGTCAGGGATGGGAGTGGGGGTGGGGTGGAGAGGCCAGCCTGGTGGAAGCTATGATGTGCCCTCTGTACCCTGGTCCTGTTGGAGAGACTTAGGGATGCCTGGCTGAGTAGAGCCCACTACCAGCTGACCCTGTGCCTCTCTGTGCCCAGATCTTGTGGGAGATCACCCGCTTCTTCCTCCTAGCCATTGAGCTGAGCGTGGTCATCCTGGGTCTTGCCTTTGGTATGTATGCTGCAGGGTTGTCCTCTAAAGTAGGCCCACTGTCCCTGCCCTTCCTGCAGTTGTCTGAAGGCGGATCTTAGGAGGAGGGGCTGACTCACCCCTGTGCCTTACAGGTCACCTAGAGAGCAAGTCCAGCATCAAGCGGGTACTGGCTATCACCACAGTACTGTCTCTGGCCTACTCGGTCACCCAGGTATGTGGTGGTGGTAGTGGTGTCAAGGGTCATGTTTCCCAAGGAGTCATGTGGACTAGGCAGGTCCAGCGTCCCCTGGACACAGAGCGTAGGTGAGTCTAGGAAAGGCTAAGGCGTGTGTGAGAACGAGTGCCTAGTTGGGCCCCCTGAGAGAATATGCTATGGCCTTTTGTAGACTGGAGAGGGCTGCACCCTCAAGGCTTTGTTCACAAGGAACTCAGCCAGGGTCTGAGCTGCCCCTGGAGCTAGGTGGGTGGGCTTGGCTGGGGCAGGGCCAGGCGTGTTGGCGTGCCCTGGGCTCAGCAGGGGAAAGTCAGGAGAGGCCCCAGTGGTAGAACTGACCTGACCTCCTTGGCTACTGCAGGGAACTCTGGAGATCCTGTACCCTGACTCCCATCTTTCGGCTGAGGATTTCAACATCTATGGCCACGGTGGCCGCCAGTTCTGGCTGGTCAGCTCTTGCTTCTTCTTCCTGGTGAGGTCTGGCGTGCTCCCTGGGGGCAGGTGAAGTAGCCTGGCCTGGCCCGGCCTCCCTGTCACCCCTATCTCTGCAGGTCTACTCACTGGTGGTAATTCTCCCCAAGACCCCACTGAAGGAGCGTGTATCCCTGCCCTGTGAGTACCTGATGGAGCAGAGGCATGAGGGCTCTGGCCTGCTCCCGGCCTGTAGCTGGGGATCCCTGGGGAGGGGAAGAACCTCAAGGTTCATACCTGGGCCCCGAGGGTAGGGTGGTTCAGAAGCTCATGACCCTTGCCCCCCAGCACGGAGGAGTTTCTACGTGTATGCAGGCATCCTGGCCACACTCAACTTGCTGCAGGGCTTGGGAAGTGCTCTGCTGTGCGCTGACATCACTGAAGGGCTCTGGTAAGGGTGCCCACCATGGGAGTGGGTTACGTATGGGGTTCCTTCTCCCTTGGATAAGGCACTGGGTCAGGGCAGGCCCACTGGCCTTGGCCATGCTGACCTGCTCCCTGTCATAGCTGTGTGGACGCTACTACCTTCCTGTACTTCAGCTTCTTTGCACCGCTCATCTATGTGGCCTTCCTCCGTGGCTTCTTTGGGTGAGTGATGGTCAGACGTCTGCACTCTAATGTGGCTGAGCCTGCAGCGACCATGTGCATAGCCAGGGAGGTGGGTGCATCTGTGTAGATGCTTTCTCTGGGGATGTGTAGCAAGCACAGACAGGCACTCCTCCCCAGAACAGGGATCAGTTTAGCAGTGCTGTGCTATTAACAAGTACCTGCTGTGTGCTAGACTGTGCTGTACCCCAAAGACAGCAGGCCAGTAAGGCAGGGGTGAGTGCGCTCAGGGAGCCCGGACCTGGAAGGAGCTCTGGGACTTCACAGGGAGCCCCAGTTGGAGGGAGGGTGCACTGTGTACATAGTTGTGGGGGGAACATCAGAGACTAGGATGCAAAGACAAGGAACTGGCTCCTACCCAGGCCCAATCTGGTGGCGTTCAGGCAGGGTTTGCTCTCCTGTGAGGATGGGGATGGTCGACATGGACCATCTCTGGGAAGGCCCAGGGAGCCTAGGAGGTGAGGCTATACTGGGCTGCTGCCTGCTCCCCTATGCACCGCTGCTACTCTCCTGAGCCTCTTCCAGCTACCCTGAAGATGGTGACCAGGTCAGGAGCAGGCAGTCATGTGCTGCAGGCATGGGGGTCACACTCGGCCAGGATTGGTGAAGGCTTGGGTTTAGTGTGTCGTCATCCGTAGGGGCTGACACGCCGATGGGCGGGGAGATATTAAAGCTCTTGCCCTGTCTCTCAAGTGTGGGTAGGACCAGCTTCAGAGCAAACCTTTGGTGGGCTCAAGGGTTCCTGTAGATGAGCTATGGTTCTCTCTGGCCTCTGCTCCTCCTGACAGCTGTGGCTCCTCTGCACTCTCTCACCAGCTCAGAGCCCAAGATCCTTTTCTCCTACAAATGCCAAGTGGATGAGGCTGAAGAGCCAGACATGCACCTGCCACAACCCTATGCAGTGGCCCGGCGCGAGGGCATGGAGTCTGCGGGGCCTGCGGGAGTCTCAGCAGCCAGCTACTCCAGCACACAGTTTGACTCCGCTGGGATGGCTTACTTAGATGACATTGCTTCCATGCCCTGCCACACAGGCAGCATCAACAGCACAGACAGTGAGCGATGGAAAGCCATCAATGCCTGAGAGGAGGCCTGTGAAGAGAGATGGGCTCCTGGGTGGAGCAGACTGCCCCGGGCAGGTGTGCCTGTCCCCCAGGACACAGGCTCTTCCTGTTCTTCACCCCCAGCTCCCCTTTGCCACCTGTGCTCCAGCTTGGGACCCCAGCCTTCCCAGCACTACATTCCTGCTGGGGGTCCCCCCTGCCTATCCCCTGTCCCTTCCCCATAGCTCTCAGTCTCTTTAGCCTCAGGGCTGCAGTGTGTATATTTTCTTGATCTGTTTTTTTAATAAAAGCAAAAAGAGAAGCAGGTGTGGGCTGGTGCTTTTCAGCAGCAGGGAGGCCCCCACTACGGGATGTCCCCAGAGCTGGCTGCCAGGGCAGGGTGAGGGACAGTCACTGTCACTTGTTGGGAGGAGACATGTGGAAAGAAGGGGGTTCTGGGGAGCTGAGGTCTCCCTACCATGTTCAGTGTAGTATGGTGGAACCTGTGGTCCCTTCCACCTCGGCTCTTAAGCTATCATCTGGGGCCACCCCTCTCCAGTAGGGTCACCTGTCTCTGTGCCACCAGTCACCTGCCACAGACACTCATCCTAAGTCTCTGGAGCAGTGCGTTGATTGATACTGACTGAGAGTATAATGGTGGCTGAGAGGGACAGGTGGAAAGTGCTGGGAGTGAGTGGGCTGGCATGGCGGCTCAGTGGTTAAGAGCACTGCCTGCTCCTGCAGAGCATCTGCATTTGACTCCCAGTACCTCCATGGTGACTGAAAATCATCCATCACTCCAATCCCCAGGGATCTGCCCTTTCTGACATCTTCAGGCACCAGGCACCTTGCAGACAAAACACCCATACACATAAAACATAAAATCTCAAAACACTGCTGAACCTGTAGGATATTCTACAAGGCCTGGTGTGGAAGAAGGTTCAATGTGCTTGGTGACCTCCAACTGACCCTGAGCAGGAGTCTGCCAAGGTCACAGACTAACCAAGTAGTCAGAACCAGGAGGCAGTCTCAGCTCAGCTGGGTCCCTATCTGCCCCAGTGGCTCTCCCTTAGGCCAGGAGGGTGCTGAGGAGACAGCCCCTAACATTGTTGTCATGTGATAAGGCCTTTATGTAAGACTTCTTGGGACCCAGGCCCAGGAGGATAATGTTGGCCTGAGCATTGCGGATGACCTAGTATGGTCAGTGAGCTTCAATCCTGGTGGTGAGGGGACAGACCACAACGCTGCTAGATTCTCTGGGAGCTTCTTCCAAGGGGTACAGTTGTGTGCCCTGTGGCTTACATGGGAGCCCTGTGGTTTAAATAGCCCAGTGACTTACATGGGGGCCTATCTGAGGGTGCAGATAGCTTGCTCTCACTGAAATGATGGCAGCTGTTGGAACCACTAAGGAGGATTGGGCAGTCAAGTCTGGAACTGGGTGGATTTACATCTCTGCCTGTGTGTGTGCGCACGTGTGTGTTGTGTAGTGGGGAGAAGGATTTGATGTTACAGTAGCAAGCTTTGCTTGTCAGAGCTGACACTGAGCAAGCTGTTAGAATACAGAGGGAACCACCACGGAGCTGAAGCAAATGCCAACTTAAAAAAGTGATTTTTTAAAAAATTTATGCAAATGTGTGTATGTCTGTGTGGATGTATGCTGTTGTGGGGAGGGGGTAAGTGTTCCCAGAGGCCAGAAGAAAGTGTTGAATTCTTTGGGGCTGGAGTTACAGGACATGAACAACTCAAAATGGGTAACTCAATTGTGGTGGCTAGTTTTGTTTTGTTTTTTGTTTTCCTTTTGGTGTCTCAAGACAGACTGCCCTGGAACTTGCTTTGTAGACCAGGCTGCCTTCTTTTGCCTCCCAAGCACTGGGATTAAAGGCATGCACCACCATACAGGGTTGCAATGGCTAGTTTTATGTCAACTTGACATAAGCTAAAGTCATCTAAGAGGAGGGAACCTCAATTGAGAAAATGCCTCCGTAAGATCAGACTGTAGGTAGGCAAGCCTGTAGGCTAGTGGTTCTCAACCTTCTTAATGCTGTAACCCCTTAATACAGTTCCTCATGTTGTGGTGACCTCCAATGAGAAAATTATTTTTGTTGCTACTTTATAACTGTAATTTTGCTACTGCTATGAATTGTAATGTAATATCTGTGTTTTCCAATAGTTTTAGGCTACCTCTGTGAAAGGGTCATTTGACCCCTTTGGGGGTCATGACCCACAAGTTGAGAACCATTGCTGAAGGACATTTTCTTTTCCCTTCATTACTGGTTGATGTGAGGAGGCCCAGCCCACTGTGGGTGAGGATGCTCCTGAGCTAGTGGTGCTGGGGGTCTCTAAAAAAGCAGGCTGAACAAGCTGTGAGAAGTGAGCCAGTAAGCAGCATCCTCCATGGCCTCTATGCCAGTTCCTGCCTCCAGGTTCCTGACCTGTTTGAGTTCCTGCCTTGACACCCTTGGATACTGAGCAGTGATACGGAAGTATAAGAAAAATAAATGCTTTCCTTCCCAAGTTGTTTTTGGTCATGGTGTTCCATCATAGCAACAGAAAGCCTGGCTAAGACACCAGCCCTCTATCAGAGTAGTCTGTGTTCTAAACCAATGAGCCATCTCTCCAGCTCTTTTGGTTTTTGTTTTGTAAATCCATACAGATACTATTCACACATAGAAAAGCAAAACAAAGTTGAGCTGTGTGGTGGAGGTGGCCTTCCCCCTCTGACCCTGAGTTTATCTCCACACACAGGCCAGGGGCCAGGTGACGTGGAATCAGGTGTCTCGGAGCTAGCCTGCTTACAGTGCTTACCAGGAAGCTGTTACTACTTCACCTTTGTGCCATGAAAGCTCGCTGTTTTCACGGCATAGTGGGTCGCAGTGGGCTTTCCAGGCAGTGGGGAGGAGGACTCCTCCTGAGGAGCCTGTGGTGTGTGGGTGCTCACTCGTGAACAGCAAGCACTCTGGATAGACTTAATGTTGCCACAATGAACAATACAATTCCAAATCCTAATAAATTGGTCTGTGGGGATTTATGCAAGAGCAGTTGCTAGAATTCACAGTTAAATTAGTTTTAATCAGTCTTCTGCAGGGACTAAGTTCTCTTCCCAGACAGGGTCTATTTTTCTTCCCTACTGTAAGAGAAACCCTGAGTTTTGAGGGTGGTGGATGCACAACTATCCCTAGTTGAAGCCTGTTGAAGCCTCTCCTGAGTGATGTGGAGCACGGCAGACAGTTTTGGTCAGTGGGATGGAGTGGGCAAGCAACATTCTGAAAGAGAAGAATTGGGCTCTTTCCAGCTTGTGGAGATGTTCTTGCAATGGCCGTAGTAGCAGTAGCCATCTTGAACCATAGGTTAACTTGGAGACCAGAAGTCTCTCATACAACAAGATAGAAGGGCTGATATCCCTCACACTGCCACGTGTCTGCCGTGGCCTTGGAATTCAGCTTTCCAGTGACTGTTGGAATGAGCAAGATAAATGGCTATCTTGTTTAAACACATTGGGTTCTCCCTTCACATTTGACCCTAATCTCAGCCAACACACTAGGCTGCCAGTCACACGCTGTGCAGGCCTTGTCTTTCTGAAGAGCCTGCCTTGGGCAGAGACAGTCAGCCAAACAGCCAGCCTGACTGTGGCTGATGCCAGCACCTACTGCTTTGAACTCTCAGTGGATGAGCTCTCCAGGCCAACTGCAGCTGCTCGCTGCCAACCACTCAGGTTCCTGAAGGCTTTGGCCACTGTTTGAAGCCCCTTGTGTGAGGAGCTTTTAACCGTCCCAAGCCTGAGGGAGTTCTAGCAACCATTTCCATCCAGACCAGAGGGAGAGCAGCAAAAGGCCTGTGATTGGCGCAAAAATGGTTCCTCATTTGTATGATGGACTGCTATGATTGGGCACAGAGTGGTCCCTCGTCTGTATGTTGTGAAAAAAGCCCTTTATGAACAGGAAGGGCTGGGCTACTGCTGGTGCAGACACCCTTGCCACACAAACACACCTCTGAAGGGTGCCACTCTCAGATGGGTGACCATCCTAGGCTGTTCCCTGGTGTCATTACAAGAGGAGCTTTGGCGTCAGCTCTGAAGGTAGCTGAGGACTTCTGGAGAGCAGAGGAGATGGGTGGCAGAAGGCAGGGTGCTGGTGGAGAGCCGAGACGGAAGGAAGTTGGAAGGCTGTGGGAAACGGAAGTCCACATCACTGGAGGAGTTCCCAGGCCCTGCGATTCCTAAGAGTTAGGGGTTCCCATAGCACAGGCCTGGAGCTGAACACTTGTTGATGCCATGTGCCGAGGGGGCCAGCACTGTACGGATAAGAGCTGCAGCTAGTAACCGAAGGACTGAAGGCATATGCCATCGTGCCTGGCTCAATTTAATCTTTTTTAAAAGATGTATTTATTTTTATTTTTTGTATATGAGTGTTGGCCACATGTATGTGTTGCAGGTGAAGGCCAGAAGAGGGTGTTGGATCCCCTGGAACTGAAGTTATACACTGTTGTAAGTCATCATGAGGGTGCTGGGAACTGAACCCCTGTCCTCTGCAAAAGCAGCCTGTGTGTTAACCGCTGAGCCATTTCTTCAGCCATTTATTTGTTTGTTTTTTGTTTATGACAGGGTCTTATGTCACTGACCCCTTTCTTCAGTCATTTACTTATTTTCTTACTTATTTATCGACAGGGTCTTATGTAGTCACCTGAACCATTTCTTCAGCCATTCATTCATTCATTCATTCATTCATTCACTTATTTATTGACAGGGTCTCGTGTGGCCCAGTCTGGTTTAGAATTCACCTTGCAGTGGAAAATGACCTTGAACTTCTGCTCTTTCTACCTCTACTTCTCCAAGTACTGGGATTACAGGTGTAAACTACCACAGCCAGGGCCAGTTTGTTCAGTGCTGGGGATGGAAACCAGGGCTTCATGCACACCAGACATGCACTGTACCTACTGCACTGCCTCCCCAACCCAATCCACACACCTAAGCAGAGAGCAGGTGATTGGCTCTTAGTTCCCATTGCTGCTTCCTCCAGAGTGGCCATGGCAGGGACGCTGTTCTCAGTCTTTCAGACTGATCATACCGGGGTAGGGTGATGTGGGTGGAGTCGTGGAGGGTAGTGGGGGTCAGGGGAGTGGCTGTAGAGGGTAGCTTCTCTGTTTAGGAACTCTCCAGAGTCCAGTCCTGAGTGGCTGCATCCCAGATGGTGAGGGAAGTTGCTGTGTAATTGGGCCTGAGGGTAGGGCCTGGGCTGGCTGCTAGAACAAGCCTAGCCTTTGGTTTTTCTAATCACTTGGCCCTGTGGCCTCAGCTGCACACAGCAGCCTGCTGTTAGCCGTGTGCTGAGTGGTACAGTCAGAGCTCCTTAGGTGGCCTCTCAACACAGAATCAGTTCTGTCTGTCTGGGACCTAACAGTGTTCTGGAACACACAAAGCCATCCCAAGGAGATGGGTCTCCAACTACAGGGACACAAGTTCCCCACTCCATAGGTCCTGCAGATCCAGGACTCATGGGCCACCACTGTAAAGGGGCCTTCTGGGAGTTTCCCATGCTTCCTTCTTTGGCTTCAAAGGCTAGTCCTGGTCCTTATTAATAGTAGGCCTGAACAATGCCTCTAAACAGTCAGCTTTCAGCATGTCAACAGTCCCCTCCCACATATTCTGATTTTCTGCATCTCCTCACAGTCAAATTCATAGAACACGACACCTCATACTGGGGTGTTCGATCCCCACCCCAATCCTCAGGTCCTCCACACCTGTCAGCGACAGTTCTGCAGCCCCTGTACATGTATAAGCTATAAATGTCTCCATGTGGCACTAGGGTGACAGACACTTCATGGGCTGCTTGGGCACCGCAGGCAGCTGCTGCCAAGTGCCATGTGCACAAGGTTGCTTGGTGACCCAGAGGACAAGCAACTCTACCTTGCCCATCTGTCTTCAGTGACACAGCCCTCAGCCTGTCCAGCCATGGAACATCTCAGAAGGATATCATGGGTACAAAGAAAAAAAACTTCTAGTATTTGGCAGACTTGGGGCCTTGGTGCTGAAGGCTCAGAAATAGGCCCACAGACCCCAGAAGCCACAAATTCAAAGAACTAAAAGACATACAGCTTAAATTTCAGGGGCAGAGGGTTGTAGTTCCAGGTACTGAGGCCGGAGGTTCACTGCTCTGTTCGGAACGTCCAGCATTCACTCAGCTCTAAGCAGCATCCCTGGGGATACCAAATGACATCCGCTGGAGACAGCTCCCATGTGAGCCTCGGGGTCTGGACCCTCAGCTCCCATAGCTGCTACTGTAGCAACCCCATAGCTCTAACAAACAGAGCATCCAGACTCACAGACCCTAGTAGTGGCCTTGGATTTAAAGGCCTTTGACTCTCGGGGCAGGATAGTGCCCTAGTGTGGAAGTCTCCCAGCAACCAGAAACACAGTTTCTCTTCTCTGTTTCCATCAGCCTTGGTGCTCTGCCCTCTGCCAACATTCTGGTGTCTCTTCTCTCTCCAGCACTTGCTCCTGTGTGGTGAGGAGCAACCTTGACTGGCAAGAAAACCCATAGCCAGAAGGGGTATTGCAGGGCTCCCTGCACCAATCAGGGTATAGTCCCTCATGCTGACCACCCGAGGAAATGCTCCCCCTCTGGTCTGGGTGGAAATGAGCGCAGGTTTTCTCTCTGCAGTTCTCCCGAGGGTGGTGGTGCCCAGGAAGGCTGGTTCACACTGTCTCAAGGGCTGGCTTGGCTGCTGTCATAGAGTGGCTCCTTTAGGCCTCTGCATAAGGCTCAGAGCTCAGGCTGCCCAAGAGGTGCTGCTGACTGACATTCTTCTGCTCCAGGCAGAGACCAAAGGGGGAGGGAGGATCGGTTCAATGCTGTTAACCATTCATAGAAAACATTCATTGCATGGTTCAGCAAAGGCTTAGGGAAAGCGCAACCCAACTATCAATCTTAGCAGCCTTTAACAGAGTGTTTGTTCTGTAAAGCTGCACACCAGCCTCCTCTACACTGCAGAGCTGACTTCTATTGTGGAAGACTGACCATAAAGGAATCCCTGCCCTGACTTCCCCCAAGGAATTCTGCCGGTGGGAGGGAGCAGTAGCTTTGTGCTTGCTAGGCAAACTCTGTCCTGATCTATATTCCCAGTGCAAAGAAAGCCTTTACCTATAGTGTCTGCTCAGTGCTTTCCCTGCTCAGTGCTGATGTCTGGTTAGCAAGGTGAAGTCACTGCAAGCTCAGGGAGGTGTATGCAATTGATTCTGGGAAACTGGACAGAGATACCACCAGCTTAACCAGCTTCATCCCTCCCTAGGGAATGATGGGCACATCCCTCAGGCCCAGCCAATCAGTCTCCAGTCAAGGTGCTTCTGGAAATTCTTCAGAATGTAATGTGTTTGCTGAGTAATTTTGCTTCTTGGAAGTGGAAGCCATCCAGGGGCACAGCAGACTCCAGCCAGGGCTGGGCACAGGCAGGGCACAGAAGCCAAGCAGACTGCGAACTCCTGGACCCACCTGTGCCTGAGTAGGGACCAGCTGGGATGTCCAGACACAAGGACCAACACAGTTGCTTAGTAGTCCAAGCCAGCTTGAGTT
Organism: Microtus ochrogaster; assembly: GCF_000317375.1. Taxonomy (NCBI): domain Eukaryota; kingdom Metazoa; phylum Chordata; class Mammalia; order Rodentia; family Cricetidae; genus Microtus; species Microtus ochrogaster. Next base: position 3,217,295 of record NW_004949099.1, read on the forward strand.
GGGTTCTTACCACTTGAACCTGGAAGAGCCCAGCTGAGGTGAAAGAGAGGGAGAAGCAAGGTGAGGGATACCGGCTCTCCCTGAAAAAACTTTGGGAGACAGTGAGGCAGGTGTGAAGGTGAGCAAGGGGTGGGAATGGGGGGTGGGTGAGGATGGGGCAGGAGGGAGAACCCAGTGCTGATTTAAATGAGGCAAGACCCTGGGAGTCTTGGCCCCAATAAGTCAACTAACAACATCTCAGCGTTTGCTAATTATTTCCACCCGTGCAAATGGCAGCGGTCCTCTTAAGACTTGACAAAGAGATTTCAGAAAACAGCAGATGCCAAATTAGATGTTATTAGCAGGGCAAGAAATGATCATACGCGATGTCTCAGTGATCACACGCTTCGGAGGATGAGACTGAAGGCATCTTAAAGACTCCGTGCAAATCACCCTTTCAGCAAGATGTAGCTATTCCAGCAGAAACTAGAACGGGCTTCAGGCTTTCACATTGTTCTCCACACTGAAGGGGTATATAAATATATATATATCCCTGCTTGATCAGAACCCGTTTTGACTGTGTGGCTGCTTTTGCAGCTGCAGCGAAGTGGGGACTTTTTTCTTTCTTATCTTGCTGTGGATTCTTCAGGGGTAAGAAGAAAGACTCGGAGTTTTTTCAAGGCTAAATGCTGAAATGCTATCATTTGGTACCAAAAGGAGGATTTTTCAAGGCAAGGGCAAGAGGCTCCAGAGTAGAAGGACTGTGACTCTGGGCCAAGCCCACCCCCCACTGTGGGAGGAGCACAATTGCCCTGCAGGGTAGATCCAAGGAAGGGACTTGGGCAAAGTCCTCTGCCGGGCCAGGAATTGGTAGAGAGAATCCATCAAAACCCCGAAGTTCTTTTCTCTTTTGAGATGGGGAATCTTCAAGACCCCCATTTTCTCAGCTTAGACTTGAATAAAACAACAGAGCAGGAGGCTACCCAATGTCCAGGTCCCCTCCCCAGGAAGGAGCCCGCTGCCCTGTCTGGCAGGTGAGTTGACACCTGCTCCAGCCTTTGACTGGTGACTTTAACAACTTTAATGCAGCCACAGGCACTGAGACTGGATGGAGAGAGCTTAGAGCCTCACTAGTTGGCCACACTGTAAACAAATCAATTTCTGTCACCAATTTGTGTTTCCAAATTGCTTTGACAATACAGGAGAAGCGGTGACAGGTTTCTGGACCAAACTGCACAATTAAAGCCGTGGTTCTCAGTCTGTGAGTGGCAACCCATTTGGGGGTTGAAGTGGCCCTTTCAGAGGGGTCACATATCAGATATCCTGCATTTCAGATATTTACATTACGATTCATAACAGTAGCAAAGTTACAGTTATGAAGTAACAATGAAAATAACTTTATGGTTGGGGAACACCACACCGTGAGGAACCATTGGGGGAGGGTTTTTTTTTCTTTTTTTTTTTTTAATTTTTTTTTTTGGAGTGTCCTTTTTGGGTTTTTTTTATTGCTTTTTTTTTTTATTAAGAAAGAAAAAAAAATTTCCGCCTCCTCCCAGCCTCCCACTCCTCCCACCCTCCCCCCCGTCCTCTCCCCCTCCCTCTCGAGTCTGAAGAGCAGTCAGGGTTCCCTGCCCTGTGGAAAGTCCAAAGTCCTCCCCCCTCCATCCTGGTCTAGGAAGGTGAACATCCAAACTGGCTAGGCCCCCACAAAGCCAGAACAAGAAGTAGGATCAAAACCCAGTGCCATTGTCCTTGGCTTCTCAGCAGCCCTCATTGTCCGCCATATTCAGAGAGTCCGGGTTTATCCCCTGCTTTTCCAGTCACAATCCAGCTGGCATTGGTGAGCTCCCAATAGATCAGCCCCACTGTCTCCGTGGGTGGTTGCACCCCTCTTGGTCCTGACTTCCTTGCTCATCTTCTCCCTCCTTCTGTTCCTCATTGGGACTTTGGGAGCTCAGTCCAGTGTTCCAGTGTGGGTCCATCGCCAGATGAAGGTTCCGTCCAGATGGGATTCCTCAGCAACTCTTTTTTAATTTTTTTTTTATTTTTTTGAGACAGGGAGCTTTGGAGCCTGTCCTGGCTCTAGCTCTTGTAGACTAGGCTGGCCTTGAACTCACAGAGATCCGCCTGCTCCTGTCTCTCAAATATTGGGATTAAAGGCGTGTGCCGCCACTGCCCGGCGTGGAACTGTTTTAAAGGATTTCAGCATTAGGAAGGTTGAGAACCACTGCTCTAGACAAAGGCCACCCTGCTCCTGCTCTCCCATCCACTGGACATCTCTGCATACGAACAGCAGGGACCCAGTTCGAGCTGACTTAAGTAAACCAGAGGCCTGAAGATGTCTAAAAACCCTAGCTGTGCCCTGTCCGTACACGGGTGGGTCCAGATGGTGGCAGGCTGACTGGCTCGTGTGCTAAGGTCCTGTCGAGCTCGGCTTTGCCTGAGAAGGCTTCCTCCTTATTGATGCTAAGGGGGAGGAAGTGAGGTGGAGCACGTGCCATTTGCATCTTCAGTGAGCAAAGCCATATACTTGGGAGGTGATGGCTCAGCTTGGGCAGTGTGAGAGAGAGCAGGACCACAATGACTTTGGTCAAGAAGAGAGCCGGAGGGCCAGGCTGGCAGAAGAGCCCCATGATGTCACCCATGACCCAGGCCCCTCTGTGTTGTGCCCTGCTGTCCAAAGCCCTCCTTCTCTTGCACAGAATAGTGGTTCCACCTCTCTAATCCTACAGAGTGTCCAAACGCTACCACAGTCACCCCGTGTGCATGAAAAGGGAGACTCATACCTTTCTTTTGCATTGTTGGCCCAAAGTAGCTGAAAGGGTCACTTCTCTACGATGGCAGCGGGTCATGTCTGGCTTCCTTTGGGGGACTGCTATTCTCCATAAGTACATAAGAAAAGAGATGGATATTAGGTAGGCACCTGGCATCTGTCTGGCTGTCGGGACTGAAAATGGTAACAAATGGGATCAGAGGCTGGCGTGGTTCACTCCTCTCTGCCTGGGGTTCTACATGTTCGCATTGTCACTAGGCCCTGAAGCAGTTATTTTAGGAATGAAGAAGCATCATGGGTACAATGAAAACCCCTGTGTCCATCCCTTCTTTTCCAGTCTGACCCCACAGCTGGCAACTGAAACTTTGCCCTCGTGTGTGTGTGCACGTACACGTGTGTGTGTGTGTGTCTGCTTTGAAGTGTGCCTAACTGGATTGTTCAGAATCACCTCCTACAACTTGCTGGCTCATTTCCCTTTGATTTAGGGACTGGTGCTAACACCCAAGATGCCTGTGTGTCACTGTGACATAAATGGCACTGTTTGTTTGTCAGTTCTCCTGTCAATTTGAGTTGCTTGGTAACTGTGACAACAAGGGACGCCATGACACATGTTCTGCCTCCGACTTTCTTGAAAGCCCTTCTGGATGCTGTGCTGAGGAACAAAGTCACTGTGGTCATAGTGTACACGTCTGAATGCCACCATGCTGCCATCCCTGAAGATCGTAGGGCATGACACAGACCAGGAATTTTCAAACTGGGTCCTGAGACCCTTCAAAGGGCTTATTTAAAAAAAAAAAAAGATTTATTTATTTACTTAATGTATGAGTGCTCTATCTGCATGTACAACTTTAGGCCAGAAGAGGGCACCAGATCCCACTATAGAGGGTGTGAGCCATCACTGGTTGCTGGAGACGGAACTCAGGCCTCTGCTGAGCCATCTCTCCAGACCCTCAAAGGAATTCTTAAGATTAAAACTAGTTTTCAACCACGTAAGATGACCCCTGCCTTCTCCTTCTGTCACAGATGTCCAGTAGAACTTTCTAGGCACATTGTGTGTTGACGCCATAGCTCTGGCAGCTAAAGGGACAAGCATGGATGGATGAGTCTCTGGGGCTGGGTATGGTGACACACCTGCAATCCTAGGCTTGAGAGGCTGAGGCAGGAGGATTGCAAGTTCAATGCTAGCCTGGACTACGTAAGTAAAGAATAATACCAGAATAATTTTTTAAAAGTCTCCTTTAGGGGTTATTGAAACAGTCAGCAGATAAAGGTGCCTGCCACCAAGCTGGACAATCTGATTTGAACCACTGGGACACACATGGTGGAAAGAGAGATGTAACCCCTGCAAGTTGTCCTCTGACCTCTGCATGTACACCATGGTATGTCCACACACACACACTAAGTAAGTTAATTAATTAATGGAATTTAAAAATGATTAGTATTAGTATTAGTATTGTATTTTGGTTTTTTGAGACAGGGTTTCTCTGTGTAGGCCTGGGCTGTACTGGAACTCACTCTGTAGATGAGGCTGGTCTCAAACTTAGAGATCCCTCTTGCCTCTACCTCCCAAGTGCTGGATTAAAGGCGTGCACCCCTACTGCCTTTGTTTTTTAAAAAGTCTTTAAGTCAGGTATGATAATCCACACCTGCAATCTCAGCATTTGGGAGCTGCAGGCAGAAAGATTAGGAGTTCAACGTTATCCTCAGCTACACAACCAACTTGAGACCAGTCCTGGCTATGTAAGACCTTTCCTCAAACAAAAGGAAAAGTGTGCCTTAGCAATGAGTGCCATAAATGCAGACAGTGAAAATGGACACCAAGATCTTCGAGATCCTCAGTGTCTAAGAATGTAAAGGAGTCTTGTGGTCAAAACCTTCCAGGATTGCTGAGGGTGAAACACCATTTAGACCCGTGGGGCCAGAGCATGACAACCCAGTGTGAGAGTCCACAGGGTAGCTGCCTGAGGCTGAAGCAGTGGTGTGTCCTCTGCTGCTGCTTCAATCCAGGAGAGCTTCTTGGGATGCTATTGACAGAGGGGCTTCAAAACGTGTCAGGTGGAAGCAAGCATTGGCTTTGTCAGCAGCCCTGAGTCAGGAGCTCAGGACAGGTTGGCACTAGGAACCACCTTACTGGAACACACTTTTTTTTTCCTCTTAGCACTGAGCCAAGTGAGCTGAGCAACCTGTTTCTAAAACCTGAATTGAGGTGAGTACATAGATCAAACAAATTTCACATGCAAATGACAGTTTGTGTTTGCACCAGTCACAGCAAGCCTCACATGCAAATAATGGTTTGTGTTTGCACCAATCACAGCAAACCTCACATGCAAATAATGGTTTGCGTTTGCACCAATCACAGCAAACCTCACATGTAAATAAAGGTTTGAGCTTGTGCCAGCCACAGCCTTCCTCATTTAGCTCCAATCACAACTAGGGAGGTTTATGTCTAGGCCATTCACAGCCTTCTCTCTTGCCCAGTCACAGTAGCCCCTCTTCTAGGCTACCAGAGAAAGTATCCCTCCTTCTCAAGGCCCCTGGGAAGAAATGGTTTCAGAGTCATCTAGAGTTCACCAAGACTTGTAATAACAAAAGTCTTATACTGAAACAGCTCTGGTTGAAGCTACACTTTCAAGAGTTGCAGCAAGCAGCTGCAATTGTTGTGCAGTTCTCTCAAGGTATAAGGGTAACCTGATCATTCTTTTGCCTTTTGCTCAGTGAAGCCAGGGAGAATCTAAGCTGCTAATTAGGAAGTCAAGTTGCCCCACCCCCAATTGCTTTGCTTATTTGCAGGAACATGGACATCAGAAGGGTGTGGTTACAGTAAGAACCTAGAGGATTTATAATTAACAATAATAGTGATTTTAAAAGTGCCCAACACCTGCCCAGCATCCCAGGGTCAGTGGGGTCCCCTCCTCTGTCTCAGGTTTCTCATAACTATTTCAGCTGCCCACCTGGTGGCTGGGATTGCCTCAGAGTCATTGATACAGTCCCCCTGGTCCTATCCTGTCTGTTTTAGGTCAAAGGGAGGTTATCTTTGAACATAGAACACCCAGGCAGGCTGGAAGGCCAGAGGGTGCAGGGAGAGGTGGGTTTTTCCCTACAGTGGCTTCAATAGCACCACCCATGGCAGGCAGTGACACTGATGGGAGGTGCCCAAGTCAGCTGTCAGGTTCTGCCTGGCCAGTGGCCCTAGTAATGTTTCTAATGGCTAAGGCATCAAATCAGGCCCTTTAGTGCCGAGTTGGCCTGCCTGCAGCTTCTCTTTAATCTGGAACATTCTTCAGTCTTTCCTGACTTGGGTGCCTTTGAATGTTGTCCTCTAGTTTTTGTTTGTTTGTTTGTTTGTTTTGTTTTATTTTATTTTATTTTGTTTTGTTTTGAAACAGGGTCTCACTATGTAGCACTGGCTGGCCTGGATTCCCTCTGTAGATCAGGCTGGCCTGGAACTCCTCCTTTAAGTTTTTGATTTGGGCTCCTCTGCTTGAGCCTGGAAATGCTTCCTAATGGTGAGATGTTTGTCACGGGTCTCAGGCCAACTCAGCCTCTGAGCAGCTGTGGCTGTAGATACACCACCACTCCCTGCTTGGCATAGCTTCCCACCCTGGCTGCCCAGGTCAGCCAGGAACTCAGTAAGATCTGCAGCTTCTCCCACATTTTGTTCGGGGAGAAAAGCATCTAGACTGGAGAAGAAAACTTCTGTCTGCTCCCACCCACGAGGAAGGAACAGAATATGACTGAGCAGTTTTAGAGGCAGGGAGAGAAAGCACACACAGCCCATTATACAGAACCACGGGAAAGCTTCTAGGACACCTATAGCAACCTACAGGGGCAGCTCCTAGCCCATGAAGAGCTCTCTCTCTCCTCTCCTTTCAAAGGATTTAAAAATATGGCACCAAAAATAATAAGTATACACCCTTTGACCTATAAATTCCATCTCTGGGCACATGGCCGAGGAGAGAATTAAGGATGTGTGCCAAGGCTTAACTTGAAGGAATGTCCCTGCAGAGCAGCTTGTAATAACAAAATGCTGGCAACAGTCTAGACTCCAGTGAGGGAGTGGTTACATCTGCTTTGGCTAGAAAGCACAATGGCATGCTATTCAGCTCTCAGAGGAATGGCAGGGCTGTTTACCCAGGAAGATAAGCATCGTTTATTATTGAGCAAAAGAGAAAAGCAGCTTGCAAAATGAGGAATGTGTAAAGATTGGCGTATCAAGATATCGTCTGTAAAAGCAGAAAGCTGCAAGTACCCTTAATGTCCAACAAGAGGGGATTCACTGTGAAACACAGGCTTTCAGGACTCACCGCAGGGGCTCATGATAAGCTCTGATGAGAAGAGTCTCCAGATGCACCAAGTAGAGAAACATAACAAGCAGAACCGAGTTTAGAGAGCATTAGCCCCGTGTGTCCATGTGTGGCCATGCCTTTCTTGTATGCATAAACGCATCTTGCCAGGATCCGGTGGGTGTGCTTATCCCGGGGATAGGAGCCAAGTGTGGATCCAGGCTGGGGGAAGGGATCCTTTCCACTGCTGACCTATTAGTCCGAGTTTTGTTCAGTGTGTGTCCTCTGCTGTAGAGTCTATGTTAAAAACAAAAGACAAGACAGCACAGGCGTGCTCAGGAGAGCACCAGCTAGAGGCGTCCCCGGGAGCAGCTGAGCACCTGCTCGCTCCCCCACAAACCCCTCCCAGCACCTGCCTCTGTGCCAGCATTCTCAAGGCCTCTTCTGTCTAAGTCCTGCGGGTAGCCAGGCCTTCAGAAGGGCTAAGATAGTGTGAGGGAGTCGGTGACTGTGAGCAGAGCCCCCTCTGCCTCTTTTGTTCTGTCTGGCTGCGATGCTAGTTTTCGGTTAGGCTAACTGGACCACTGAGGATCACCCCTGTGACCGTCCTGCACCCGGATCAGAGTGACTAGGTGTCACACTGCTTACTGCTGAACTGAGACCCCACCCCCACCCCAGTATGTCTCTAAGAGACACATGACCTCTTGGCCTCCTCTCTGCCTATGGAGGCTGATGGGGGAGGGGTGGAAGGCACACAAAGGCAGGGCCGGCAATGCACGGGACCTGAGTGGATGCTGTTCAGAGCAGAGTTCACAGTTGGACCCTGACTGTGGTTCTGTGTGCAGCAGCCCCCTTTGGAGCCGCCCCTCCCAGTCATCTGTTAACTGAATAGCTACTATGTGCCAGACACAGAGCCTAGGCACTAGGCTCTGGAGGTATATGGAGTAGACAGGGCGGGCCCCTGTCCTCTGAGTTTGTGTTCTATTAGACATCACAGATAATAGGCAAAGGAATAGAGTGGATGAGGAGATGGGAGGGGAGTGGAAAGAGGCTATTGTTAGCTAGAACGGGAAGTGGAGGCCTCTCCAAGGAGATAAAGGAGAGGAGCTGCAGACGTAGGTGCTTCTCACACAGAAGGAACCATAGTGCAAAAGCCTTGGTTTCTGCCCTGAATGCCCAATTTAGGCAAAACCAAACGTTATAACCAAAGCATGGATGGAGTGCGGGAAGAGTTAGGGGAGATTGGCCTCACCTGCACTGATTTAAAGAGGAAGGGGGGACAACTACCCGTGTCACTTAGTAGGAGCCACCACAGCAGCGAATAGCCTCAGACCCCTGACTGTGGGTCTTTGTCTTTTTTGCTGGAGGGCGGGGTAGCTGGACTCTGAGGATGGTGTAGGGCAGGGAGGTGGGTCCTCCCTGCCTGTGAGGAGGGCTTTGAGTCTAGCCACCCACGGTAGCTTCCTCTCCCTGGGAGAGGATAGGCCTCCTGTCCAGGGAGGTTTTCCAGTCAAAGTTGGGCAGCCAGCTGAGAGGGTTCTTGGTGCTGAGCCTGGGGCTCTGTGCTGCACTGGGCGCTTACAGCCCTCCGCAGTCAGAGGCCCTCCTCCTGTGACCTAGCAGAGCTTACGTAACACCAGCCCCCAGCAGGGTGTTGTCAGCATTTCCAAGGTGACAATGCCCTAGCTCCAGGGTTGCAATTGTGCCCACAGCAACAGCGGGTGTCTGGGTGTCTGGGTGACGGGTCAATGGACACTGGGTCCATCCTGGTGGTTCCGGCAGCCCAGCAGGATTGTTTCCGCGGTGCTTTAGGCACACCTGAGGGCACTCTGCAGCATGATGGTGACTGATGGTGTCTGCATATCCTCTGGTTCACTCATCACTTGTAGAGACAGCGATTGTGCAGCTCAGGGCCATTTGGGCTTTGCTCTGCTGCAGTCCTTCTGCTTCCGGTCTCTGCTTCCACCCCCTCCCCACTCCCCGGGAGGCTGTGCTCTGCGCTGACCTCTCATTAGGCTGTGAAGAGCTGCAGTTTCCCATGTGTCATGTGACTTGGTTTCTCCTTTGCTTTAAGTGCATTTTAAATTTGAAGTCCGTTCCTAGGCTGACCTCCCTCAAACCCAACTCTACCATGGCCACTGTTCAGCTCCGACACCAAGCGGGAAGCCACCTCTGCATACTGAGGCTCTCAGTGTCACTCTCTTCCAGGTTCTGGAGGGAAGCGGAGGGAGAGGAGGGTCTAGCGGACATCTAGCGTTGCTGAAGTCTTGGGGCGCCTGCATTCTGATTGTTCCACCACAGTGGCTGGTACACAGGTGGGGACCCCAGGCCTTGTCCTTCAGAACCAGGTGGTCCGCAATCTCTGGTTGGGTGGGCAGCACCGCAGCTAGGGCTGTGTCCCTCAGGAAGCACGATCTAGAGAAGGTGCTGTGGTCACAGAAAGCAGGCGGTTTGAACTGACTGGGCGCTAATCTGTGTGAGGACAGCAGGGGGTGCTGTGGCACCAGACTCCAAGGAGCCAGGAGAAGAAAGAAGGGATAGAGCAGGGCAGGGGAAGACAGAAGAGGGGAGAGGGGGCCCCTTGCTGTATTCCCACTCCCACGACCACCTCCTCAGACCTGGCTACACTCAGCTACATAGTCCAGACACCGTGGAGTTCAGCTGTGTCCCCATTGTGTCACTGTCCTGTCCAAGCTTCCTGCCTAGATTCCAGTTTTTACTCCAGCCTGTCTCTCCTGCTATGCCCCTTCTGGGACCCCAGATCATGTCTCCTCTCTGGCCCCTGCCCCACCCTCTCATCCCAGCTCTGGCCTAGCCTGCACTGTAAACGACTGCGGTGCCCCTTCTCTCGCTGTCACCCTAGCCTGGATCCTCCTCTCCTGTTGCAGGCACCCTGTAGTCTGGACTGATGGGCTAGGGGCCACTGCTGCCTGCTTCCAACACTTTAGGCGGCCTGTCTCCTTCAGACAGGTCACAGCACCACTCCACGGCCCTTTCCTGATCTCAGCTTAGCTTCATCACCTAGGAAGGTGGGCAATGGGGTCACTGTCAGGAGCCTGGCCTTCCCTGGGAGCTAGTCTTTATGGATAAAGACTCAGAGCTTCAGAGAGGTCAGCTCCTCATGCAGAATCACAGAGCTAAATGCAAGTGCCCCAAGGCTCAGGAAGAATCTTTTTTTTTTTTTCATGTCTTGTAAGTCATCCAGGGTGCCTGGCAGGACAACCCTGAGCCCCACTGAGCCTCAATTTCACCTTTGCCTAGCCCATGGACTCTGGTGTGGAGGCTTTTGAATTTAATCATATACTAAAGGGTTTTGTTCCCAGGTCGATAGGCAGGGGAGATGAGACAGTCTTGAATTGGGAGGGAGGGGGAGGACAAGGGACTGCTCAGGTCCCGGAGTCCCTTGAGAGAGAGAGGGACTCTTGGCCATGGTGAGCCCCAGAGAGGTGGCTCAGAGGCTGGATGCAGAAGAGGGATGAGGCCTGGTGGGATGCCCGACCACCTCAATCAGACAGTGCAAAGTGATTTGTTCACATGACATTTCATCCTCTCTGACTTTGGTTTTTCAACTGTCTCTTTGGTAGCGCATGCTGGCCTTGAATTTCCCAACCTGTTTCAGCCTCCCACTTCAGTCTCCCAGTTCGTGAGAGCCAGCGCAGATTCAGATTTTTCCAGACTTTTCAGGTAGAAGAAAACAGTTCTCTGGGCTGGGTCCAGCCAGGCTGACCAACATCCTGTCCACTCAGCCCCTGGTCCAGTAACTGAACTCATAGATTGTCATCACGGCCCTGTCCAGCAGGTGGAGCAATTTAGCTGTGACCCACCTTTCCTGGGCCTGGTGCCTGGGGCTCAGGGCCATTTCTTCCTAGAGAGTGCCTATCCACAGGCACCTGCTGGTATCCTATCTTTTCCTCCTTCTGGCCCTGCCCATCAACCCAAATGCAACAGTTCAACCTCTTTAAAAATAGGCTGGTTCTTGGCCTTGCTTTACAGGTCCCTGTTGGAAGTCCCTTCCCTATGGTGGCCTGCTGGTCTCATTTCACCTCCTGGGAGAAGCCCCTTCTCTGCCTCTCAATTCTGCTTCACTTTCTGCCCTATGGGCTTTGGGGACTGCGCCCTGTGTAGGCATGGTGGGCCAGTTGGGCCATCTGTGCAATGCTGTCTTCCCATTAATTACAATCAATAGTATCCTCATTCACATAGGAGACTCTCAGTGAATGGATGGACGGATGGATGGATGGACCGATGGATGGGGTAGAGTCTGTTCTTCCTTAGCCCCTTCCCTGGAGATCCAATTAGTGGATCACTGAAGCAGCCGGTTAGCACACCCACAGACAGAAGTGCCCCATCTGGAAGCTTTGTTTAAAGACAGTGAAATCGGCTGCTCAGCTGGGCTACTGTCTTGAATACAGTCCTCGGAGGGCTACTGCCTCATTGTGTCTTGTGTCCTCAACTCGGCAAAGAACAGATTGAATTTAAGCCTTCTGTGGAGGCCCAGAGCAGGCAGGGGACTTGCCAAAGTCTCGTAGTAACACTGGAACTGGGTTGGGAGGGAAGAGGACAGGTATAGGCTTAGTGGGAAGGCAATGGGTGGGGTCCAGGTAGGAGGAGCCTCAGAGGGCTCTGTCCTCTTGAGGGAGTGATAGGATGGTTCTCTTCCTGTGCTAGTCTAGCCCAGTAGGCAAAGCTCACACCCCTAGCAGGTGTCAGAGATCTCTTAGGGCCTGCAGCCTCCTCATGCAAGCCCTGCCTTGTTTGCCTTGCTGCACACATTCCCTGACCATTGTCCAAGCATCTCTGGTCCCAGCTGTGTCTTCAGCTAGGTTCACCTGTCACCATCTTCAGGCTACTTCCCTGACCCTCCCTTGACTCTCTGGCTGGTCAGAGTCCTCCTGTGCCCTGATGCTGTAGGGCAAACCTGGGCAGGACTGGGGCTGTGGGGCCAGCCTGGGGCAGGACTGGGGATGTAGGGCCAACCTGGGCTGGACTGGGCCTGTTGGTTCCAGCATCCCCAGGGACCTGCACAGTGCTGGGCAGTGTTTGTTCTGGAGAACAAAGGTCTGGTGGGTAGAAATCTCTCCTAGTCTCAGAATTGTCTGCTTTTATTCTGAATGACTCTGGGAGGTGTTTGTTTCTTACTCCTATTGATAAAGGGGTAAATAAGTCACTCTGACAAGCAGTGTTGTAATCAGATCATTATGTCAATCATCCCTTCCTCCTCATCCCCATCCCCCCAAAAGACAATGAGTGGAGAATGAATGAATGAACAAACGAATGGAAGAAGAGACTTGGCATTCATTGGAAGCCTGTAGGTCTCCTTACCCTGAGACCCCATGTGTCCTCTGTCAAGGGGTCCTGTTATGGCTTCCATCCTGTGGCAACTTGGTATGTAGAGCCACCCATCCCCTGATAGCTAGCTTCCCTGTTTCTGCTCTTAGTCACCCCTCTTCTTCCCAGCACCCAAAGAGGTCCTGTTCATCCTAAACTCAGATCCTGTTCCTCCTGCTCCGCTCCATCCCCTCCAATGGTCTGTGGCCCATGCGTAGATCCAGGTTCCTCACTGGCCTCGTGAAGCTGGCTCCCTGTGTTGGGTCTCCTTCCATCGTGACTCAGAAACCACCAGGCATCATTCGGCCTCAGGAGCTCCGCTCATGCTGCTCAGCGCTTAGATATTCTTCCTCCACATTCCTACTTTGTTCCTTCCCTTTGCTCAGGTCCTCATGGGGTCTGTCGCAGATTGCTGTGTCTCCGTCTTAACCTCCTCACCTTGAGGCTTTGTGCTCTGACTTTACATGAGTCCTGTGCAAGTTGGACTTATTCATCTCTGGTCCTACTGCAGGTCCGTCTACTATGCCTGGGTGTCTTTTGCAGCCAGACAGCTGTGGCTGTTGTTTTCTGTGTCTCAGGTCCCAGGATTTGTTGATGGATCGGGCCATGCCTGAAGGGATGGAAGGATCCTAGGATGCTCTCTTCCTTCTACCCATGTGCGAACCTTGGAGGCTCTGGCTAGGGAACAGTGCCCCATAGCAGGTCACCCTTGGTGACAGTCGAGTGTCACTGCTGTCTCTGGGTGCTCAAGCAGTCCTGTCATATTAGCAGGCAGTGAGTGCTAAGCCACATTACAACAACCGAAGAGCGGGGCTTTCTGCACACTGATTCCTCTTCTGGTCACCAGCCTTAGTGCCCTGCCAGGCCCCACCTGTCCCCTCTTGCAGCCTGACCCTCTTGACTTGCCTTTCAATCAGACCCTCTCTTGCCCCAGCTGTGAACTAACTCCAATTGTTTGAGTCTTGTTGGGCTTTGAGGTCCCCACTTTTGCTTTCTTGGGGCCTATAGTTTCTACAGGGTCTTCTCTCAGCGTTCCCAACTTCTTAGAGCCTCAATGAAGTCATCAGGTCATGCAGGAGCCCTGAGCCTTGACCACACCAGGGCCACAGTGCAGCTCTATACTCCTGTGGGATAAGGTATACAATAAAAGTGGGTAGGGTTTACACCAGGGGTCCTGCAAGGACAGGCTAAGGGGCCAAATGCAGTTGTCATCCAGGTCTCCCTTGCTTGTCTGCCTGCCCACACACTTGTCTGGCTGGCGTTCCCAGTTCCAGGCCCTACCTTGGGCCTGAACAAGGTGAGTGCCACTGATGTCCCTCAGTACAAGCAACCATATTTCATAGACACGGTACCTGAGGCCCAGCGTGGCACAGAGTACCGAGGGTTCCGGGTTCATGTGCTGTGCTCCTCCTCCACTGCTCTGGGGGTTCTCTCCTTAGCAAACCCCCACCTCACTGTAAACGGACCCCACCCTTACATTGCCCACACACCTGGGAACTCTGACTCTGTGGAGCACCCTCTCCAGTGTCCTCCTTCCTCAGCCACTGCAGTGTGGTGTGCCTCCCCCACCCCCACTCCTGCAGCTCAGCCAGTCTGAGACACACAGTTTAGCACTTCATTACACACTCTGCTCACTAATTATTTTGTGTCTTCTCTCTTTAGCTCGCCCGAGTTCCTCAGGCTCTGCTCTGTTGCTGGATTGGCTCTGGTCTTGAACTCTTTGCAGGGTCCTTGCTCACTGGGCCAGGGGCTATTCTGGCATTTGCCTAGAGCATAGGCATCTGTGCCTACAGGCCACAGGTGACTAGGATAAAGATGGTCCCTCCACTCATGTTTTGTCAGAGTTTCCCTGCCTAGGAGGACAGCGTGACTGCTCCACGCATGCCATCCACTGTGACTGGATTCTTTGGAGCTCTTTGAGCTCTGACCATGTCCTCACCCCACTTGATCCCTCTTGCTGCTTCAAAGCTCACAGTCAGTTCTCTGGCATTTAGATTCAGCCTCCGAAACATACCTGGAACCAAATCACCCATATGCCCAGCCCCACGGTCAGCGCCCTATTAGCTGTGGTTCTCACCTCTTACACAGGCCACAGCATCTCCTTCCTCATGGACCTCCACCCTCCATGTTTTACCAGGTTGCCTCCCTCTTAACTCCTCAGGATAAGCAGCGGTTTCTCTTCGCTTACAAGGCCCACATGGTTGGCCCCCACCTCTCTACTCCGCTGGGGTCTCTGTTCCCAGCCAATCTGGCTGGCAATAAGCTGCCAGTTGCCCTCAAGTTCTTATTGAATGAGCCTATGTCCTAGGTGCCTGCATGTCGGTGTCCTTCATGGCATTCAGGTCTGTGTAAATGACAGCTCCTGAGAGAAGCTGGTCTCCTGAGAAGGGGACCAACAGAGACACGTGTGGGAGGAGAAAGGGGAAAAAGAGGGATCGCAGTCCTGGCCCTGGGTATGCAGAGGTCAGGTGACCTTTAGAGCTGGTTGGACGGCTGCAAAGAGGTGCCTTGCTGTTCAGGTCTGAGAGCATCCCGGAATCTTCCTTCCTTCGCGGGAGGTTAGCCTCTGCCCTCTTCTGGCCTTGATGGATCAGGTGGGACCCACTGTGCTGTAGACAGCGATCCGAGTTCCTCAAAGTCCATTGATTTAAATGTGAGCGATGTCTAAAAGAACTTTTGCAGAAACCATTCTAGACTGACTTTTGACCTCAGCTTGAGTATTGGTTTAACCCTGCTAACTTGACCCAGAGTTAACTACCATGAAAGTCTTAATTACCTGGCACCTGTGGGAGTTACTCAGCTGCCCAGGATCTCAGATGAGTGGGGCCAGTCAGTAATCCAGCTGCAGAAAGCTACCTGGATGGGGGTTTGCCCATCCCTGCCCAAGTGCAGCTCTGGGGGTATTTATCTCCCAAGCTCTGATTGGCTGGCTGGGGCTGGAGGGATGCCTCCTGCCCCTTTCCCGTCACCCGCACTCACCCCCAGGGGCTCCCACTCACTCCTCTTCCAGTCTGCCACAGGGCCCACCCACACTTTACACCTGACCACAATCTGCTGGTTTGGTGGTCTGTGCACTATGAGTCTCCTGGGATGTGAACTTCACAGGGACAAGGCTGTATCCTTGCCTGGACCCAAGACATGAAGGGAAAATGAGCAACTGGTAGCTGTTGGCTCCATCTCTGAGAAGTTTCAGGGAAAGCTAGACCTTCAATAGAGTCACTGAGGCATGACCGGGGTCACAGGACTAGAGTTCCCAGGTCTGGGCTCAAGGAAAAAGAGGGGCCCAGATGATGTCAGAGTGGTGTGTCAACCCAGGGCAGAATTACTGGCCAAACTGGTGAACGCTGGGGTATATGGAGGAGTGGGGTGCAGGGCTGGGGCAGAGGAGTAAATCCCCTGATGGATGACACAGGTAGTCTCCTAGGACGGAGCATCATACAAGATGGCTTTCTCTGGAGGACATGGCAGGCCAGGAGCTGGGTCTCTTCTGTGGGTTACTGTGCCAAGGGAAGAGGCAGGTGGGGAGACTGAGGCCAGCATACCAGGCTCTGGACTGGTTCAACAGGGCAGGGAAGATGGCTACAGGGGAGATGCAGGACCAGAAAGAAGGTCACTGTGTGAACCTGGGTGCAGACACAGGACCCTGAAGGAAGAGGTATTTCCTAAAGTAGGTCAGAGCACGCTCCAGCTCTCAGGATCCATCGCAACGGCTTCCCCCACCTGTCAAGGGCTGGCCTCAGAATTGGATTTGAGCCAACCTTCCTGATTTCTATGACATGGGCAGAATGTCGCCCGGAGGTGAGGGTCAGATTCTGTCTTCTTTGCAGTAGCCCTGTGGGAACCTAGTGCAGGCTCCAAGCTTCTGCCAAGTGGGAAGGTCACTGGTAGCCAGCTGCCCAGTCTGCATCCCAGTCCAGCCCCTAGGGCGTCTTGTGCTGAAGAAGCCCCAGGTGTCTCTAGCCCTCAGTGGCTGCAGGCACAGTCAGCCTTCAGCTTTCCGCCCCCGGGGGTTCAGACCTGTGGAGGTGAGCCACCCTGCTGGGCTGTCTAAAGTACTGTCCCTCAGGGCAGAACACAGGAAATGGCAACTGTTTAATACTGGGAAGTCACACTGCAACTGTGACTACAGTAGAGCCCCCTCCTGCTGCTCCCACCCCAACCTGATCTGGGCCACCGACACCATTAACCAGGAGCCAGACCCAGCAGGGAGCTTGGGACCAGAGTACAGCTTGCTTATCTCTGTTCCAGAGACCAGGAGGAGGCCTGCACGGTGGGGGCTGCACCCAGCCAGCGCCCCAACCCCCACCCCCTCCCCCGGGCTTTTTCCTTCATTCATTAAACAGGAAGCAGGCAGCTCAGAACAAGCTGATGACTCAAGCTCAGGGACACAATGGCAAGCTGGGCCCCTGGCTCTCCACCCCTGCTGGGTTAGTTCAGGGGCCCCTGGCTCTCCACCCCTGCTGGGTTCGCTTGCTTGCGCGATGCCACAGGTGAGGTGGGTCTGTGCTGCACTGAAAGATGTTAGCCCCCAGGAAAACAGCTCTGAGGCCTAGCTTTTGCTCTCCAGAGGAGATACGCTCCCCTGGTAGTCCACAGTCTCCTCCCCTCACGGGCTCACTAATGCTCATCCATCAGATCCTCAACTCCCCCCCCCCCCGCCCCGTCTCTTGGACAGCACTATTCCTGCTTAGCTGTCCTAGTCAGCTTCCTGCCTGACCCAGGAACACCTCAGAGCTGCACTTTGACTGCACCAGGCCTTTCAGACTGGGCGGTCAAAGCCATCCAGACTGGCCTCTGCCCTCGTGAACCAAGCTTGCCTTTAGCTTAGTCACAAGTCAAACTCCAAGTTGATTGACAGCTAATTGGTCTGGCAGAGGCAACCTCAACATAAATGAAGTTCTACCGTGGTCTAGAGTCTAGAACCAAGCATAGCATCCCTGTTCGCTGGTGTTGAGATGCCGCTTTTCCACGTATGTTCTTTTGAGTTCCAGGGCATAAACCACGGTCTGCACAGCATGTGCCATGACACAGCCAGCCGAGTGCCCATGGGTGGGACAAGGAGCAAGCTGGGGTAGCTCAGGAGGAGTGGCGATGTCCGGGTCTCCGCTGATCTGCCATTCACAGTTCTTCAGTCTTTCCTTGCCGATCACATCTTTGACTTTGAAAGAGGACTGTTGGTTTCTTTAGGGAAGTCCCTGAGTTTGCAGACTTGGTTGTGCCTTCTTGTTCCTGCAATGGAGTGGTGGACTTTGAGAAACCATAGGGTGAAGCAGCCTCCTCTTGTGTTCTCCTGTGGACAGCCATGACACCATCAAACCGCTCCCCCATGATGCAGCCATATCCATTTTCATCTGTTGAAGCGCACCTTGGTTATTTGACATGTTACCACTAGGGGGAGCTGGGGGAGGGTTTTCAGGAAGTCGTGTGTGCGTGTGTGTGTGTGTGTGTGTGTGTGTGTGTGTGTGATTCTTCAGTAATAAACCTACAACTATTTTCAAAATAGTTTAAAAGCCCAAGATACTTAACATTTTTACTGCACTTTCATCTTTGCTGTAACACAAACTTACTATAATAATTTGACCCTCCCAGAGACCTGCATCATGGTACACCCTCCAGGGTTTACTTGGATGCCAGGATGTATTCCTCTCAGTATTGTGTTCGCCACATAAAGTGGAGCTGCCCGGCCCCTTCCTTCCATCTCCAGGTCCATAGGCATCCGTGTTCCTGAAGCGCGGGGACAGGTCTGATACCGCATCCTTGAGTCTTTTGCTAAGCATTTTCTTCTTTTATCTTCAACCCTGTTTCCTGAACAGGACACTTCTTAAGCCACTTGCTCATTTTGTTAGGGTTAGTTTAATTAAATCTAGAGACGATAATCCACAAATCAACTTACAGGCCACGTTAAGAAGGAGGATGAGCCTGGGAGAGGCTGACTCGATTCTGTCATGCTTCCCCACGAACAGCTGCCGCTGTCTGATGTGGGGAGCTGGACTTTTGTGTGCTCTGACATGCCAATTTGGTTTCCACGGGGGGAGATACTCAGTAGAAGTTCTACTCTTTGTTCTCATGTCCTGTGGTAGGTGTGTTCTAGCACTTTCTTACAGTGTAATTGCTGTGGCTTGGCCTGCATGGAGTGTTGAGACTCCTGAGCTGGAGTGTTTTTTCACATGCTTTCACTTCTGACCAGGCGAAGGTGTCCTGCTGTGCTGGGTGCTGGGTACCTGGAACCGCTCAGCTATGTCAGCCCCCAGCTGGTCCATGCCCCCATCCTCCCCAGCTCCAATATGACACCTACCACAGTATAGGTCAAAGGGCAAAAGTGGCCTCAGAGGGTTGAGAGTGGCTCTTGGCTTCATGCTGCCTGGCACTATTGTGCTGACAGACACGAGCATGCTCACTGAAGGAAGGGACCAAGAGTTTGGATTTATTCAGAACATGGAAGACACCCCACCATGCCTAACACCTAGCCATGTACCTGTCAAATTGCACATCTGTTTCTTTTCTGTCCCCAAAGTCATCCCCAAGGGTGTGGCCTTCTGTCCCCAAGCATCCCTTCTAGACCTGCCTCTCCCAGAATTCACAACACTCGCCGCTTACAAGCCTTGGGGGCACTGAGTTTCCTGCTGGCCACCCTGTCCCTGTAGAGCAGCCACGGTGGCTCCCTGTGATGGCTAGTCTTCATTCAGTGTGACTGGATTTAGAATCTCCATGGGAACACACTTTGTTCAGTGCAGTCTATGAGGTGTTCCCAGAGTTCAGCTGAGGAGGGAAAACCCACCTGGTGATGGGCGGCACCGTTGGTCCTGGGCTGAGTCAAGGAGAAAATGAACGGAGTACCTGCATTTATCTCTCTTCTGCTTCCCGACTGTGGATGCCATGTGGCCAGCTGCCTCTGTTCCTGCCACCAGGACTTCCCGCCACGATGGATTGCACCCTCAGACTGTGAGCCACAGCAAGCCCTTCCTTCCTTAGCCTGCTTCTCGTCGGGTATTTGTGCGCAACAGCGAGAAGAGTCCCAACTCACACTTCTTCTCCCTCAGCCACTGCTGCAGTCTCCCCTGCGCCAATGCCCCTCTTGAGACACTGCTGCCAGGTCAGGGTCTCTCCAAGGTCAGGAGCTCTTGGCATACAATGTGCCTGTCTCCTCTGCAAAAGTCCCAGGGTCACTCACTAAGTGTGGTGGTGACACACGCCTTTAATCACAGCACTTGGGAGATCTGTGAGTGTGAGGCCAGCTTGGTCCACATAGCAAGTTCCAGGACTACATAGAGGTACCGTGTGTGTGTGTGTGTGTGTGTGTGTGTATGTGAGTGTGTGTGTGTGTGTGTGAGTGTGTGTGTG